>NW_027597017.1:0-113052 GCF_964194155.1 Cetorhinus maximus
GGAGTCTCATTGGATTGTGCCATTTTCCAACGGACAATGGAAAATTTCCCACAAGGTTTGCCCCATGTTGTGCTTTATCTCGATGATGTCCTAGTAACAGGACTAACTTATGAGGAACACCTGCCTAACCTGGAAGAGGCATGGAAGTGTTTCTCACAAGCCGGAGTACATTTGAAAAGAGAAAGGTGTATTTTCCAAGCAAAAAAAGTGGTTTACCTGGGCAGGGCCTTCGCCCAGTAGGAGACAAGGTGAGAGCTACTCGGGAGGCGCCAGCACGGATAAACGCCATAGAACTCGAGTTCTGCTTGGAAATGATTAACTATTATGGCCGTTTTCTCCCAAATGTGTCAACAGTACTGGCCCCAATGTACAGTTTACTCAAGAAAAACCACAGGTGGACTTGGCAAGGTCCACAAGGACAGGCTTTTATGACAGTAAAGCAGTGACTACATTCATCGGCCCTGATGGTACATTTCGACACAAAGAAAGAAATAATTTGACCTGCGATGCATCCCCTTAAGGCGCAGGGGCAGGACTCTCCCACCGGATGGCTGATGGCTCTGAAAGGCCCATTGGTTATGTCTCAAGTTCAAATCAGCGTTGCAGAATGAAGATACTAACAAATAGAATAAAAGGGCTTATCCATTGTATTTGGCATTAAGATGTTCCACCAATGCATCCATGGTTGCCACTTCACCATTGTATCCAATCACAAGCCATTACTAGGCTTGTTCGGGGAAGATAAGGTAATACCCCCAATTGCTTCTGCACACATCCAAATGTGGGCACTGATCCTAGCTGTTTACAAATATACTTTTATCCACCAGCCGGGAAGCCAGATTGCAAATGCTGACTCACTGAGCTGATTACCTCTAAAAGACAGCAATGTGAATGTCCCAATTCCTCAAGAGATTGTCTTGTTATTAAACTTTCTGGATTCGTCACCAGTACATGCCAAATAAATAAGAGAGTGGACAGACCATGACCCAGTTTTGTCTCACGTAAGGGAACAAGTCTTACAGGGATGGTCTAACGATCCAAAGTCTGATGAACTGACAGGCTGTCCCTGACTTCCCTTGTCAGCCATGGTTGCCTCGTCCTCCCTTTAGTATGCTTCTTCTTCCTAGGGATGAATTTTTGCTGTGTCTCACAAATTACTCCCAGGAACTCCTGCCATTGCTGTTCCACTGCCTTTCCTGCTAGGCTCATCTCCCAGTGAATTCTGGCCAGCTCCTCCCTCATGCCTCTATAGTTGCCTTTATTCTACTGTAATACCGTTACATCTGATTCCAGCTTTTTCCTCTCAAATTGCAGGATAAATTCTATCGTATTATGGTCACTTCCTCCTAAGGGTTCCTTCACCTTAAGCTCCCTTATCAAATCTGCCTCATTACACATCACTCAATCTAGAATTGCCTGTTCCCTAGTGGGCTCCACCACAAGCTGCTCCAAAAAGCCATCTCGTAGACATTCCACAAATCTCTTTTCTTGTATGAGCTTTTTCTTCCCCCCTTGTAACTGCTTTAAACTGTGGCAGACTGCATGTATGGCGCTGCATAGGCTTAGCTAAGCTGGTAACTCTTGCTTCACAGTGGAAAGGTCGCGGAGTTTATCAGTGTTCAAGCTCAAGATCTAGGCTGACTCCAATGTTGGAGGTGTTATCCTTCGTTTGAATTGCTAAACCGAGCCCCCGGTCTGCCAGCAGAAGTGAATGTGAAAGATCCCAAGGTGGTATTTGAAAAGAGTCAACCTAGTGACCAATATTCAGCCCTTGTCCAGTGGTACTGAAACACCCTCTTAACTGCGCCTTACCAGTTTCTCATTTACTTAGTGAACTTTTGAACGATAAAGTATTGTATAAACACAAGTATTATTTCACATTATAGAGGTTGCCGTTGCTTGGATTATGGGTAGTTACCAATTAGATATGTTCTGGTTTCCACTGTGCTGGCTTCAGAAGATTTGGTCATATTGTATTTTATTCAATGCTCTTAACTGAACTAAACCAATGTTGATTTTTGCACAACTTTTTCCAAATATTTAATTGCCAACAACATGTGCTTCATAAATTTTAAGAAATAACTTGCACGTGATGAGGATGCTACAAGTTAAACTGGATGCAGCAGTGTGATCATTGTGGCAAGTTGCTGAGTGATACACTCTCTCAGAAGGTTGTGGGGTTCGGGACCTACTCCAGGGACTTGAGCACATAATCAAGGCTGACACTCCAGTGCAGTACAGGGGGGAGTGCTGCACTGTCAGAGGTGGACGTAACAGATCTCATGGCACTATTTGAAGAAGAACAGGGGAGTTCGCCCTGCTGGCCTGGCCAATATTTTACTCTTACCTTCAAAATAGCCTAACTGGCCATTTGTCATACTGATGTTTGTGAGACCTGACTGCACAAATTGACTGCTACATTTCCTTACACAACACTAGTAACTGTACTTCAAAAGCAGTTCATTGGCTGCGAAGTACATTGGGATGCCTTGTGAATGTGAAAGGTGCTATATAAATGCAAGAACTTTCTTTCATTGAATCAGACTAGTCAGAAAAGTAAAAGCCCATGGGGTACAGGGGGATGTGGCAAGTTGAATCCAAAATTGGCTCAATGGCAGGAATCAAAGGGAAACGATTGACAGGTGTTTTTGTGAATGGAAACAGGTTTCCAGTGACATTCCACAGGACTCAGTGTTGGGACCCTTGCTGTTTGTGTTACATATTAGTGGTTTGGACTTAAGTGTGGGAGGCATGTTTGGGAAATTTGCAGATGACACAAAAATCGGTTGCGTAGCTGACACTGAAGAGGATAGCTGTGGATTTCAAAATGATATTCATGGTTTGATTGAGTGGGTGGAAAAGTGTCAAATGGAATTCAGTCGCGAGAAGTGTGATGTAATGCATTTTGGGAGGACAAACAAATCAAGAGAATACACAATAAATGGGAAGTTATTGAGAGGGGTTAAGGAAGTGAGAGACCTTGGAGTGCATGTCCACAGGTCCCTGAAGGTTTCACGACAGTAAAGAAGTGCCATAAGAGTCTAATAATTTTCATAACTTTTCTAGTTCATTGTAAAGTGGATTTATGAGAGTTTGTGTTCTTCTGTCTCTGTGTGTGATTTAGTTATATTTTGTAGCTAAGCAGGAGTTGTTATAGCAGTAATTTGTAGTTCTATGTATGTGCTTCAAATCTTCTCTTTTGTAAATAAATATTTTAATTTTAGTTTAAAAAAAAATCTCTCAAATCTTGGTGGACTTATTACTTCTGAATTTAGTGCACGTGTCGCGAAATAAATACAAATTGCAAAATGGTTGTGAGAGCGCGATCAAGATTCATTCGTGGAATTGATCCACCTGGCACATATCATCTGCTGCATGATAACAGAAGCCATGTGGAATGCTTTCTTTACTAGATGAGGTATGGAATACAAAAGCAGGAATGTAATGCTGAAACTGTATAACATGCTGGTTAGGCCCCAGTCATACTAACGCAATCGTACCTGAGAGGTAAGGTACCAGACACCCCCATCACCATCCCTGGGTATGTCTTGTCCCACCGGCAGGACAAATCAAGCAGAGGTGGCGGCAACGGTCAGAGGGTGTTGCCCGGGGAGTCCTCAGCATTGTCCCTGGACTTCCATGAAGTCTCATGGCATGAGGGCAAGGAACCTCCTGTTGCTTACCATGTACCATAGGGGGGGCCTCAACTAATGAATCAGTACTTGTCCATGTTGAACACCACTTGGAGGAAGCACTGAGGGTGGCAAGGGCACAGAATGCACTCTGTGAGTGGCTCGGCAGCAACATACAGACCGAGCTGGCTGAGTCTGGAAGGATATAGCTGCTAGACTGGGTCTGCTGCAGGTGGCGAGGGAACCAACGAGGGAAAAATATGCTTGACATCATCTTCACCAACCTGCTTTCCGCAGATGCATCTGTCCATGAAAGTATCAGTTTGAGTGACCACTGCACAGTCCTTGTGGAAAGGAGGTCCTGTCTTCATTTTGAGGGGGCACTACATCGTGTTGTGTGGCACTACCACTGTGGTAAATGGGATAGATTTCATACGGATCTAGCAGCTCAAGACTGAGCATCAATGAGGCACTGTGAGCCACCAGCAGCAGCAGAATTATACTCAACCACAATCTGTAACCTCATAGCCCGGAATATCCCCCACTCTGCCATTACCGCCAAGCCAGGGGATCAACACTGGTTCAATGAAGAGTGCAGGAGGGCATCCTACGAACAGCATGAGGCATACCAAAAAATGAGCTGTCAACCTGGTGAAGCTATAACAAGGAATATTACCAAAGAACATAAGCAGCAAGCAATAAGCTAAGGAATACTACATCCAATGGATCAGATCTAAGCTCTGCAGTCCTGCCACATCCCGTCGTGTATGGTGGATTAACAACTCACTGGAGGAGGAGGAGCCTCCACAATTATCCCCATCCTCAATGATGGAGGAGCCCAGCACATCAGTGCAAAAGATAAGACTGAAGTATTTGCAACCATCTTCAACCAGAAGTGCAGAGTGGTTGATGCATTTTGGCCTCTGCCAGAGATCCCCAGCATCACAGGATCAAGTCGTCAGCCAATTCAATTCACTCCATGTGATATCAAGAAACAGCTGAAGGCACAGGATAGTGCAAAATCTATGGGCCCTGACAAAAATTCAGGCAATCGTACTGAAGACTTGTGCTCAAGAATTTGCTGCGCACCGAGCCAAGCTGTTTCAGTATAGCTACAACTCTGGCATCTACCTGGCAATGTGGAAAATTGGCCAAGTATGTCCTGTACCCAAAAAGCAGGACAAATCCAACCTGGCCAATTTCCACACCATCAGTCTACTCTTTAACATCAGCAAAGTGATGGAAGGGGACATCAAGAGTGCTATTAAGCGGTACTTGCTTAGCAATAACCTACTCATTAACGCTTATTTTGTGTTCCGCCAGTGCTGCTCAGATCCTGACATCATTACAGACTTGGTTCAAACCTGGACAAAAGTGCTGAGCTCCAGAGGTGAGGTGAAAGTGATTGCCCTTGACACCAAGGCAGCATTTGACCAATTGTGGCATCAAGGATCCCTAGCAAAACTTGGGTCAATGGTAATCGGAGGGAAAACTCTCTGCTCGTTGGTGTCATAACTCGCACAAAGGAAGATGGTTTTGGTTGTTGGAAGTTCATCATCTCAGTTCCCGAACATCACTGCAGGAGTTCCTCAGGGTAGTGTCTCATCCCCACCATCTTCCGCTGCTTCTTAAATGACCTTCCTTTTTAAAAATTCAGTCATGGGATATGGGCCTCGCTTGGTGGTCCAGCAATTATTGCCCAAACCCTAGTTGCCCTTGAGAAGGTGGTGGTGAGCTGCCTTCTTGAACTGTTGCAGTCCATGTGGTGTAGGTACACTCACAGTGCTGTTAGGAAGGGAGCTCCACGATATTGACCCAGTGACAGTGAAGGAACGGCGATATATTTCCAAGTCAGGATGGTGAGTGACTTGGAGGGGAACCTCCAGGTGGTGGTGTTCCCATCCATCTGCTGCTCTTGTTCTCCTAGGTGTTAGTGGTCATGGGTTTGGAAGGTGCTGTCAAAGGAGTCTTGGTGAATTCCTGCAGTGCATCTTGTAGATGGTACACACTGCTGCTACTATGCGTCGGTGGTGGAGGGAGTGAATATTTGTGAATGTATTGCCAATCAAGCGGACTGCTTTGTGCTGGATGGTGTCCAGCTCCTTCAGTGTTGTGGGAGCTGCGCTCATCCAGGCAAGTGGGGTGTATTCCATCACACACCTGACTTGTGCCTTGTAGATGGTGGACAGGCTTTGGGGAGTTAGGAGATTAGTTACTCGTTGCACGATTCCTAGCCTATGACCTGCTTTTGTAGCCACAGTATTTATATGGCTAATCCAGTTCAGTTTGTGGTCAATGGTAACCCCCAGGATATTGATAGTGGAGGATTCAGTGATGGTATTACCATTGAACATCAATGGGCGATGGTTGGATTCTCTATTGTTGGAGATGGTCATTGCCTGACACTTGTGAGGTGCGAATGTTATTTGCCAGTTGTCAGCCCAAGCCTTGGTATTGCCCAGGACTTTCTGCGTTTGGACATGGACTGCTTCCATATCTGAGGAGTCACGAATAGTGCTGAACATTGTGCAATCATCAGCTAACATCCCCACTTCTGACCTTATGATGGAAGGAAGGTCATTGATGGAACAGCTGAGGGTGGTTCAGCCCAGGACACTACCCTGAGGAACTCCTGCCGTGATGTCCTGGAACTGAGATAACTGACCTCCAGCAACCACAACCATCTTCCTTTGTGCTAGGTATGACTCCAATAGTGAAGAGTTTCCCCCCTGATTCCCATTGACTCCAGTTTTATAGGGGCTCCTTGATGCCACACTCGGTCAAATGCTGCTTTGATGTCAAGGACAGTCAGACTCAGCTCCCCTTGGGAGTTCAGCTCTTTTGTCCATGTTTGAACCAAGGTTGCAGTGCGGTCAGGAGCTGAGTGGCCCTGGTGGAACCCAAACTGGGCGTCAGTGAGTAGGTTATTGCTAATCAAGTGCCGCTTGATAGCACTGTTAATGACCCCTTCCATTACCTTACTGATGATCGAGAGTGGACTGAATGGGCCGGTAATTGGCCGGGTTGGATTTATCCTGCTTTTTGTGTACAGGACATACCAGGACAATTTTCCAAATAGCCTGGTAGATGCCAGTGTAGGAGCTGTACTGGAACAGTTTGGGTAGGGGTGCGGCAAGTTCTGGAGCACAAGTCTTCAGTACTATTGCAGGAATATTGTCAGTGCCCATAGCCTTTGAAGTATCCAGTGCCATCAGCTGTTTCTTGATATCACCTGGAGTAAATCAGATTGGCTGAAGACTGGCATTTGAGATGCTGGGGACCTCCAGAGGAGACTGAGATGGATCATCCACTCGGCATTTGTGGCTGAAGATTGTTTCGAATGTTTCAGCTTTATCTTTTGCACTGTTGTGCTGGGCTCCTCCATCATTGAGGATGGGGATATATGTGGAGCCTCCTCTGCCATTGAGTTGTTTAATTGTCCACCATCATTCACAAATGGATGTTGCAGGAAGCAGAGCTTAGATCTGATCCACTGGTTGTAGCCCTCATGTCAAACATGATATTTGTGTTCAAATCCTGGAGTGAGTTACACTCACAAAGAACTCTCCCTCAGTTAGAACGAGAGTGATGAGGTTCAGATGTTTCCAGGATCAGCTGAGGCAGAGAGAGAAGAAGAGATTCTCTGAGTCTGAGGAATGGAGAGTTTCAATTTCAATGTTTGCAGCACAGAATAAGATCTGGTGTGATCACGTTGGGCATTCAGTCTCAGAATTCGGATTCACTCTGGGTTTGAAAACCATTGAAAATGGCTCCATTTTGCTGTTAGAAATAAATGCTTCCTCTGTCTCAGTGAGTTTACCAAGAATGGAGTTGAGGTGCACAAAGCAGAATTTTCCCAGTTTGATCCCAGGCTGTGCTGAGTGACCTCAGGGTAAATTTTCTGATGCTCGACATCACTGTAGAGCCTCAACCACAGGAGATAAAGGCTCACTTTTTACTGGCAATAAGACCAATAAGTGACAACAATTTTCTATCAAGAGTATAAATATAAAGAGCAAACCCTGAATCACTTACCGCTGGGTTCCAGATAGTACGGGGCAGAAACCTGGGGCTTGTTTTCATGAAACAAAACACAAATCCACTTCCCTCCACCTCTCTCAGCTTTCAGAATAATCAGTTTCAGTGATTTCTCTTCCCTATTCCGTCCATTCAATGTTTTCTCTACAACAGTTTTGCCATCACTATCGATCCAAACAAGTCTCATTGATTCAGTGACATCAGAGACAGAGCAGGTCAGGGTAACGGTGTCTCCCTCAGTCACTGCATCAGATGGTTCAGCTGTCACTGTGTAAACAAGAAAATAACTTACATTTTAAACACTGACTTGATCATTGAAAACAGCAGCAACATTCTGTCTCCTACCTTTAACTGTGATTAGTGTAATGGTCACCATTTCACTTGATCCCAGAGAACATTTATAAACTCCAGCATCTTCAAACAGAACAGGGACAATCCTCACACTGAAGTTCACACCATTAAAATTTGCCTCTGTGGGGACCAGTCGATTCTCAAAGTGGACACTGTTTACATTGATGACCTGGGAACTTGATACAGATGCTATTGTTTCCTCCAAAATTGGAAGATGATGTGACGTCCAACTCCATGCGGCAGAGTGAAAATTACTCTTATAATCACCATAACAAATCAGGTAGAGTTCACTGTGATCTGTGCCTGATCGATAAAGAGTGTAACTCTTCCCATATAAATCTGTAATAGAGCGACAGAGAACAATGTGTTAGAATTTTAGAATGTGGAGGTACAGAAAACAGTAAAAATAATTAATAATCATAACTTTGCAAAAATATTTTGTGCTTTGATCATCTAAACTTTGTTTCATCACACTATTGTCAAAGATAAGAGTTGTTTAAACATTGTAAATTGGCTGAATTCAAAATGAAAAATAAATAGATTGTTCTGAAAATAAAGAAAAACCTTTTTAAGTTTTAACATTTTATTTGGCTATGAACGACACTATGACATCACATGCCCAAATATTATGAGGTTCTGCCAACAACATCGAGTTCTGCTGATGGGGGCTACAGTTTGCATAGAATTTTGCAATGTCCCGAATATGGTTCCCTTCAGGCAAGTGCAGTCCACATTTGTTTGTAATAATTATTCAGAAATAGCATGATGCAGAATATCATGACAAAATTCTGCCTCTAGTTCTCGCCTCACTAATATGAAATGGGCAGATACCTGCTCCATGCCCCTGACCCACTTTAACACCATCCAGTTGCTGCTGCTTGAGTTGCTGCCAACGTGTTGGTTTCTTCACATTGAACATCTGTCTCCTGGTACACTTAATATCTTGTACAGGACTTATACCCATTAAAATCCTGCATGATTTTTTTTTTCTCCATTGCAACTCCATCTTTCAAGTTTCCTCAGACAGACTAACCCAAAGTCAATTTATTTGCTCGAGCAATACACTTGACAGCTGGTAAAATTGGGAGGTTGGGAAACCTTTACTTATTGTCCAGGGAGCAATCATGAATGGGGAATAATAAATTAGCAGCACCTTTAACATCTCACAAAGACGACTTTGCACATGCTATCTGTCCATATTCTATCCCACACTAAATCCTCCTCGACCATCCTCACTAACAGACACTGTCTCCCTGTCCCTCATTGCATTAAATCTGAAATCTTCAACCTCATCAGCAAATCACTCCACAGCCTCATCCCAATGTAACTCTGCAATTTCCTGCAGGATGATCTCCTTCACATTCTCTGTCGTTCTCTCATTGTCCCCTCCCTCTATTCCACAATTGGTATCAAAATCTTCTGTTCCCTTCAGTCTAACTTCCAGTTCTCCCTTCTTGACCCTCTCCACCTCTTCCTTTGTCTTCACACGGATTGAAAACCTCTCTCTTTCTCTAAGCTTTCACTCGCCTTTCTGAACATTCTCACTCATTCTGAGATCCACTTCCTCCCTCTTTAGTGAAGAATATCTTTTCACTCTTCAAGTCGCTCTGCCACTGAAAGCATTTGCTGGTTTGATTAAACAGTGCATCACCATTTATAAAACACATGCTGCAATTCAGAGTTTCTACCTTCCGCTGTTGAACTGCCTCACTTACTTTGACAATTCCAGTCTCAATAAGGTGAGAGACAAGAAAAGCAAATATCAGTTGTGCCCTCGTTCCCCAAACTCCACTTTTCTGTCTATATCTGGTCACTGTTTCCCCATTCAGTTACCTGGATTGTTTCTGTACATTGTGTAAATACAAGCTCTGATCCTCTTTTCACCATCACTCGCATCTTTTCCCCTCGTCTACTCCCAGAGCTCCACTCCCAGTCCCTGCCATTCCCGCTGTCCACCATTACTACTCTACATTCCTATCACTTCCATCCTTCCCCCTCTCGTTCATTGTCATTGATTCCCTGTCCTTCCCTCTTCCCTTAGTCCTGTTCCCAACTCAATGCTTATTTGAAACCTACAGTCTGCACCAACTGGAATCACTAAGTAGCAGCAGCACTTGACTAGAAGTGGTATTGAGAGGAGAGAGCTCAGTTTTTTGTTCTATGTTGATATGTATATCAGAACCCCAAATTGTGACTGTTAGTATGAAGTGCTCATGATTCACATGCATGACTACACTTCTCTGTCCCAGTTTATTGTTTGTAACTCCGAATATCCACTGCGAGGAAATTGCACTTACATTTATCCACAGAAATATCTGCATTTCCTGTGATAACATTGGATCCATTTTCCTTCACTTCACACTCATACAACTTCCCATCCTCTCCTGTAACATGTTTGACTATCAGATAGGCTGTATTATTTAGTAGGATCTGATCAGTTTTCCCCCTGTTCTGCTGAGATGAATCTCTCTGTTTCCAGTGAAGGCTGACTGTATCTGAGAGTCTGGAGATGGTACAACTGAGAGTGATGTCACTGCCCACCAGAGGCCACTGTCGACTTGCTTCAGCTGTGAAAGACAGATCAATATACAATCCAATGATTAGGTTCAAACTGATCTTTGGATGTGCTCATCATCAGCACTTGTACCTTCCTGCATTAAAGGGTCTGGCCAGTTTAAACACAAGTGCATCTTACCAGTAGAACAACACAGTGGGGATGACAATTCTCGGTCCCCATCCACCAGCACAATTACCATTTCTGGAGTCATAGAGTGATTATTATGGTACAGATTCATGTTTAATTTATGTTGATTCTGATTTGTGTTAAACTTATAAAAAGTGAAATCTTGTCGGCAGTTTCTTCTTTGGAAATCATTTGACACATATGGTTGTTTTGATTCCCCACCGGGATTGTAACAAAATTAGGCTCAAGTGGGGGATTAAACCCAATGACTGTAAAGGAGATTCACTGGAACTTTCCAGCATTTAAACAAACTTCACATTTGCTTTTGCTATATTCTATTGGAAAATTAACATTTGAGGCTCAAGCCTTTGTAGAATGGGTGGATCTAACTGTCAGAGACTTAAAACACTTGAGAAAAGACCATTTCGAGGCTGTAGCAGAGCACATGGGAATGAACATAAGATCAGGAGCTACCAGGGGCAGGATCCTTGAAGAATTGGTTAGGCACTTGGGGCCCAAGGAAGGATTGTTTCCTTTAAAGATTGAGTACAACTGACCAGAATTGAAAACGGAATAGAACTAAGAAAGATTGACTGAGAGAAGGAGAAATCAGCAAGGGAGGAAAAAGATGATCAAAGAGATACAGAAAGAGGTGACAGATATGAAGGGAAAGAGGAAGCAAGAGGAAAAAGCTTCAAATGGAGCATGAATTCTGATTACACAAACTTCAGTTGCTGAGGAGAAGTGAGGCTGTCTCAGAGAGATCTCTCCTCAATTTTGATTTGGTAAAGAAATTTTGTTTCCTACCTAAATTTCGTGAGGAATTACTGTAGCTAAAATAGAAAGAAAAACTGAAGTCTGGATTTTGGCAGCCAGTGTAGTGAATGAAAGATACTCCCATTGTTTCAAGTTTTACCAGGGCTGGCCGTATCATTTCCAAGGGTGTGTGAGTGGCCGGGTGAAGGTGACTCTGGGAAATTTATGCCATCAGGACTGTCATGAGCTGAAATGTGCCTTTTTGGTGATAACTGTATCCATGGAACTCGGATGGAGTAAGGCTGTTGTCAGAGGCTACGTGATGATTAAACCCCGCATGAGGGAAAGGAGTTAAACTCTACTTGAGGAAACCAGAATTATGAGGGACTTTGGATTCTGCACATGGTGCCAAACATTCGGGGGGAACTGCCAGAATATTTTTACGATCTATCCTTGTTTTATCGGCTATTTACAGTGCAATTTAAAATGCCTAATGAATACAACTTTTCTCTTCATTCATGACTAATTGATGCAGATTTTGGTTTGATTTTACAATCAAAGTTTTGAAAAAGTGAAAATTTGTCTTTTGGTTTCTTGCACTTAAGATCATTTGGGAAGTTCGATTCTTTCACTTTGTTTGTCTCCATAGGGTTGTAACACAGAAGGAGGTTATTCGGCCCATCAAGCTAAGCTTACATAGTTTGGAATGGTATTTATGGAAGACCAACAAAATCGACAGGTGCTGGCAACTCACTGGATGTGCTGGAAATGAATTACCCATAATATCTGTCACAGAGAAGGCTCCAGTCCTCCCCTGTACTCAACGTACCCAGACCATTACAGTAGGACCACCCAGTGGGTGGGGGTTCGGCTGGTTGAGAGGGGCTGTTCAGGAGGGGTGGTCGAGGTGTTGGGAGGGAGTTGTGTATGCCAATTAATCATTTAATTGTATTTTATAATTCATCTTTAATCATGTGACTGCTTTCATTTCTTTCATATTAATGAAAGTAAACTGGTTACGGTGGAGACCTGTGGGCAGAGTTTGTTTCATGGTGGGAGATGGCGGAGCTACGGAGGGAAAATTCTGATGGAAGACATCGCTGATGCTCATATTGAAGATTAAAAATAAAAACAGTTTCAACTAAACAGACACAGACATATCAGGGCAGGTCACTGAGGTGGTGGTTTGACACAAACACTTCACCTACAGAAACTGAACTAGACGATGGCCACTCGGAAAGTGTGAATGGCCTTCTTCCTGCCCCAGGTTACAGTAATCACACCCGTTGTAGGCTTGGAGATATCCCCTGCCCCTGTTGAGGGTGGGATATGATCTCATAGAGGTCGTCCTGGATGGTCAGGGTGGGATTAGTAATCCAATCAGACAATTTGATTTAAGGTATTGATTTATATGCCAAGACCCAGGGTCAGGAAGGTGTATAAAGACACAGCCCTCAAGGACCTTGTTACTGCAGTCGGTAGAGAGGCCTGGTCAGACATTCCAAATTCACGCTGCAAGATCTGTTGAAGGACTGGCCACATGAGATGGACTCGAGCACGTGGGATTCCGAAGCAACCAGTGTCATTGTGAGTATGTCCTATTACTTAGAGATTTAATAAAGGTATTTCACATTGAGTGAAACAGTATCCCCAGTTGTTGTGTACCATTGATACCAAAAGTAAAGACAAGGACTTCTGGACCAGAGAGGGGAATCTTACAATTGCAGGGGAGGTGGGGAGTCAGAAGGTGGGTGTTCGGGGGTTCAGTACCATGTTTACCCAAGAATTAGACTTGGCTTTAATCCTGGCTTTAATTCTGCTTAAATATTTGGAGCCAATCAAATTCTCCGATATAAATTGGAGTTTCGG
This sequence comes from Cetorhinus maximus, assembly GCF_964194155.1. Classification (NCBI taxonomy): domain Eukaryota; kingdom Metazoa; phylum Chordata; class Chondrichthyes; order Lamniformes; family Cetorhinidae; genus Cetorhinus; species Cetorhinus maximus. Next base: position 13,330 of record NW_027597017.1, read on the forward strand.
ATGGTTCCAGGTGCAGGGTTGTTGTCCAATAGAAGCTTAAACTTCCTGGGCAACTCCTGTGTAGTCCTTGCCTGGGGACAGCTGGAGATGGTTGGGGGTGCAGGGGGGGACGGGGGAGTGGGTAGGAAGTTGCCGAGCACATCTTATGGGTTACCTCCAGGTTATGACCCACTGGGGAATGTAAGTTCTGGCCAATACCTCTATAAATGAATCCCAGTGTCGGATATGCTTTGTGAACTGATCTCAATATGTCCCAGCAACTTCAAAGATCAATGTTCATGAATTCCCCAGTCAGAGGACTGGTAGCTCAGCAGTGTCAGCAGTGCCAACTGGGCCGTGACCCCCTTTTTAATATTAAAATCCCTCCCCCCTATGCTGTCACTGAGAAGCCGTCTTCATTTAGCTCGTGGTCTCTCCACATGGCGGGGAGTCGATCCGCTGATGGCAAAATGCTGATGGCCTGGAAAAATGGAGTTTAATAGGAATTTACATATTCCAATTGGGTTCCCACCACCTTGTGATGGGCAGCCTGCAACCCCTCTCTCTTACCGGAGCTGCAGGCTGCTGTTTTATCTGATCCTCCCATTGGTCCTCAGCTTCGAGAGTCCGGCCACCATCCTCAAATAGCAGGCCAGCCTGCCCTCTAATTGACCAATTCAAGGAAAATCACTGCTGGGCGACTGTGCCCATACAGGGGCAGGATTGTAAACCCCATTTGACCCAAACGTCGGCATCCCGACCCAAAATCCAAAATCCTGAACCATCTGAATCCCAGCAATCTCTCATCATTACACCTGAAATTATTTATGGAGAATCATCGTTTTTTTCTGTATTATGTTCCACTCACCTTTGATCCCAAATATTTCATAACGTTTCAGGATTTCATTTCTCGGCTGTGTCTGAGTCAATGTGAACAATCCAGCAAATTGAATTCTAGGATTGCGAATTCTCAGATTAATGGTATACCGATCTTTTATTATACACCTCAACAACTCGCTGGTTATAAATTGTCTGCTCCAATCTGCACTCCACCAGCTCCATCCGTCTCTCCAAAAAGTAACCAGCTGTTGGATTTCTTGCCCTGAGTGTGGTTTCCATTTCCAGACAACAGGACCATCTCCAGGATAGTCTGGTCCTTTTAGTGAGATATCACCTCCCTCATCCAAAAAATAAATATGATTTGTGTTACCTGTTAGAAAGAAGAAATGTAATTATTTTAATGGTAAATCTCAAGTTCTAAATCCAAATTCTTAATCCAATGTCTGTAATAATTCATAATAAAAGCAGATGTTGAAAATACTGCAGATGTTGAAAATTTGAAATTGAAACAGAAAATACTGGGATTATTCAGCAGGTCTGGCAGCATCTGTGAAGAAAGAAAATTACTTAATATTTTGGCTGGAATTTGCCGTCCCCGTTGGTGTCGGGTGTCATGGTGGGCGTGAGTGAACAATATGGTGAGAAGGCCAAAATTCGGTTCCACTCCGTTGTGAAACCAGCTTTGCGAACATCCCCTCCACCTGTCAATGGGTGACCACGTTTCCTGCTGCCGCACATCAGGAATGTCATTTTCATACATCTGCATATTATTATAAGCCCTGCCCACTGGAATCATCCCCCCATGCTGGATCATCTGGGAATGTCGGCGAGATATACGCCGACGTGTTTCACAGCAACATGTAAAAGACGGTGCACCTGGTGAGCTGAATTTCCAGAGGAACTCGGGGGCGAGTGTGCACTAACGTTACACAGCGCTCGCCAGGGTCGCCTGTTTGAACTTAAGGAACAGGCGCCACACATTCAGGCGAGGGCACAGGCATTTCGCTATTTCCCGACTGGCTGACTGTGCGGTTCTGGAGCAAGTGCTGCTCTGCCGTTGGTGGAGGTGGGAAGGCAGCACAGCCTGATGGTGGTGCAGAAGTACATGCAGGGAGCGGGGCAGAGGCGGAGGGAGATGGCCACACATTAGGGAACCATTGTATGAAGTGACCTTTCCTCTGCAGCTGAGACAGTTCAGATGCAGCCACATTGACATGCTTGGAGTCGGGCCTCTAGCTTCTCTTCCCAGTGAAGCAATGCAGAGGCATGAAAGTGCCACCAAATGCTCCTGAAATTTTCACCACTCGGGAACAAACTGCAAACAGTTGAGTGGTTTAGTGGACTACAGAACAACTGGACAACAGGGAAAGTCATACAATCTCCTTGCAAAAGCTGGTCATGGAGCAGCCACTAGTGGAGGTGCTCACAGCCCCTTGCAATGTCTTCATTCAGTTTTGGACCAGTCTCCCCCATGGTTCAAGCTAACAGTGCAGCCTTGCAGTGCAGGTTAGGAGAATGCCTGCACCCGAGCTGAGAGCACACCATGCAGTCCAGAGGGCAAAGCTGCCGCCAATTGATCATGTGGAGTAGGGTGGATGTAGGTGGGGTTTTGGGCAGCCATGCAGTGCACTGAATCCTGGTCATCCAAGTGGTGGCCAGCAGTCTCCGACACGCATTAAGGGGCCTTTAGACTTAACCAATAGAGGTTTTTAGTAGACCCATGCTAAGCCACGCGTCTCTCTCTTTCATCTGGCAGGAACATGGAGTCTGGTGAACTATCTGTATACCTCGTGGTGCACAGAGAGCAGGGACGAAGGAGAAGAGAGCGATGGAGGCACCTGGGTGGGCAGGGGGGGTAGCAACACCCTCAGGAAGAGGCAGCTGGGGCTCCTGTGCATGGCGCTGATGAGCCACAGTGAGCCTTGTGATTGGCACCCAACTAGAACCAGGGTCTACAGACGACACTTGTCATCCCTGTAGATGAGTGAGAAACATTGTCGCCGAAGACTGCGCATGACCAGGGAACTGATAAGTCACATCTGCCAGTGACGGCAGGATTTGTTGCCATGGAGACATGGAGGGCATCCACTGCCAGTGGCCTAGAAAGTGACTGAAGCACTCAATTTTTAAGCCAGTGGCTCCTTTCTGGGGTCCACAGGTGATCTCTGTGGGATCTCACAAGCCTCCACGTACAATGGCATCCCGGAGGCATAGATTGGGGGCAGGGATTTAACGCAAGAGGTAGAAGGTCAAGAGGGGAGTTGAAGAGAAATATTTTCCCCCAGAGGGTGGTGGGAGCCTGGAACTCAGTGTCTGTAAGGGTGGTTGAGTCAGAAACTCTCGTAACACATAAGATGCAACATGCCATGGATGCTATATTCATGAAGGCACACAGCTTTGTGCGATGAACCCCAGATCAGGAAAGCCAGGATGAAAGAGCACGGGGATTTGTGCAGGTCTCAGGTTTCCCACAGGTGACGGGTGCCATTGTCTGCACTGACGTGGTACTCAAGTCTCCATGGCAACAAGTGGACATCTTTGTCAAACGCAAGGACTTCCACTTGCTGAATGTTCAGCTGGTGTGCAACCACCACAAACGCATCCTACAGGTCTGCAGGCCATTGCCAGGGAGTGTCCACAACACCTATATTCTCAGCAGGTCTCAGACCCCTGACATCTTCCAGGGTCCACAGGCTGCAGGGTTGGCTCCTCGGGGGCAAGGGCTACCCACAGAGGATGTTGCTGATGACGCCTGAGAGGCGTCTCAGAATACAGCAGAGCGACGGTATAATGAGGCTCATGCTGCAACTTGCACCTTGGTGGAGCAGACCATCAGGATGTTGAAAGTGAGGTTGTGGTGCCTGGACTCTGCAATATATAATCCCCAGAGGATTTCACGCATCGTCGTCACTGCTGCACCCTTCACAACCTGGCGCTGCAACCTGGAGAGGAGCTGCCTGAGGAGAAGATGGAGGAGTTGATTGTCTCTTCCATTGAAGAGGACGTCAACAGGGATGAGTTTGATGAGGTGCTCGAAGGGGAAGATGACAGCGATCAGGCTATCAGGCTGTCCAGGTGAGACAGGCACCTTCGGGAGGCCCTCATAGCTGCTAGATTCATGGAGAATGTTATCGACTTGCCGTGAAGGGGCTCCATAGATCCTCACCTTGCATCTGTGAACATTTGACTCCTGCCTGGCTGATGACAGCGCACATACCCTCTGTGATAATCTCCTGTCATGGAGATGCAGCAGATGCTCATAGTCCCTACATTCCAGAAGGATGATGATGACACGCGGTGGAGACACTCCGTAGATCCTCACATAACTTATGTGAATGTCTGGCTCCTGTCTGGCTTGTGGCAACCCTCTTGCGCTCTGTGAACAGGATCATATCATGGGGATGTTCTGGGGAAACTTTAACTTCTCCTGTTCCTATGGCATCCTTCATGAGCAGAAGCCTCCAGGACCACACTGTCACCGGACACAGATGCTGATGAGATGGTGGGCCAGCCACACCTCAAAGGTGCTAAAAGCACACAGAGAAAATGATGGTACTCTGTGCCACCGGTCCAGGACATTCTGGCAGCAATGATAAGCCCCATTGAAGTGCAGGCATGACTATTGTGTCCAGTGACAGTGAAGGTACCATCAGTGTGCTGGGAAGGTTGCATAAGCACAGGGAAGAGGCCTTGGACTGAGACACCTGCCTTTATCTTGTGCAGGAACCAAGGTTTCACATCAGAGTGACATGGACACTGCTCATCAGAACAAGGAGCCATAGGCAAGGAGACATCCTTGGGAGTTTATTTACAATCGTGAACATTATGTACAAGTGATTCACACCCGTGCCCAACCTGTGCTTCCTGGTTGGTCTCAGCTGCAGCTCGTTACTGCTGAGCTGTGGCTGTTGCTGTGGTTAAGCTTGGTGCTGCCTGTGGCTGTTCCTGCTGCTGTTTTCCTGTGGCTGTTCCTGCTGCTGTTTTCCTGTGGCTGTTCCTGCTGCTGTTTTCCTGTGGCTGTTCCTGCTGCTGTTTTCCTGTGGCTGTTCCTGCTGCTGTTTTCCTGTGGCTGTTCCTGCTGCTGTTTTCCTGTGGCTGTTCCTGCTGCTGTTTTCCTGTGACTGTTCCTGCTGCTGTTTTCCTGTGGCTGTTCCTGCTGCTGTTTTCCTGTGGCTGTTCCTGCTGCTGTTTTCCTGTGGCTGTTCCTGCTGCTGTTTTCCTGTGACTGTTCCTGCTGCTGTTTTCCTGTGGCTGTTCCTGCTGCTGTTTTCCTGTGGCTGTTCCTGCTGCTGTTTTCCTGAGGCTGTTCCTGCTGCTGTTTTCCTGTGGCTGTTCCTGCTGCTGTTTTCCTGAGGCTGTTCCTGCTGCTGTTTTCCTGTGGCTGTTCCTGCTGCTGTTTTCCTGTGGCTGTTCCTGCTGCTGTTTTCCTGAGGCTGTTCCTGTGGCTGTGGGGTTTCCTGAGGCTGTTCCTGCTGCAGTATTCCAGTGTTTGTTCCTGCTGCTGTGGGATTTTTTTTGTGCCTGTTCCTGCTGCTGAAGTATTCCTGTGGCTGTTCCTGCTGCTGTGGTACTTCCTTCTAGTCCTCAACTGGATCAAGAAGATGCTGCCAAAAAGTCTGCTGCTGCTAGTCTAGTAGAACCTGCAGGGTAGGGCCTTGTGATGCCTAGCAAGGTCTGAAGAGCCTGGGAGTGGGAGTTTGGGGAGAGCTGAAGGGGAGAGGACCCAACTCCAGCTGGAGGGGGAGGACTTTTGCAGCAAAAGGTGGGAGCCTGTGAGGGAAAAGAACTGTATTTTGTCTGTCTGGCTGTCTGCAGGGGTAGGAATGCAACATTAGTGCAGGGAGGGCTGTGAGAGACTGAACTTTGAGGGGAAGGAGACCTGTACCCTACTCTATCCTCCTTTGCCCCGCCTGCGTTTGCTAACAGTGCCCAGAGCCTGCTGCATCTACAGATATTTACCATCGTTCCTGAATGGTGCCTGGGCAATGCTAGCTTTGTGAGGCTCCTGGGGGAGAGTATTGTAACCGATGCCCCTCTTGTGGCGCAGGGCTGTGATTGTCCTGCTGCCTAAGAGGCGGGATCTCCGCCACCTGAAGAACTGGCGCCCAGTCTCCTTCCTCAGCACGGATGACAAAATCTTTGCCAGGGCAATGTCTTTTCACCTTGTCACCGTGCTGGACCACATGATCAACCCTGACCAGTTCTACACAGTCCCGGGATGCACCATCATTCATAACATCCGTCTGGTCTGGGATATTATCCACTTCTCCCTGAGGACAGGTGTGTCGAGTGCCTTCCTTTCTCTTGACCAGGAGAAGGCGTTCGACAGGGTGGATCACGAATATTTATTTAGGACTCTGCAAGCATTTGGGTTCGGGCTGCATCATGTCGCTCAGACTCGACTTCTGTACGCTGCCACAGGCTGTCCGGTTAAGGTTAACGGGTCCCTGACGGCGCCCCTTCACTTTGGGAGAGGAGTGCGTCAGGGCAGCTCCTTGTGTGGCCAATTGTGTTCTATCTGTGTGGAGCCTTTCCTGCACCTCTTGTGGAGGAGGTTGTCGGGATTGGTTCAGCGCGGGCCGGGCATCGGGGTGGTCATCTCAGCTTACACGGATGACGTGCTCCTCATGTTCAATGACCCAGCTGACCTGTGGAGGATGGACGAGTGCCAGGAGGTCTACTCTGCCGTGTCCTCTGCCAGGATCAACTGGACAAGTGTTCTGGAAATCTGGTTGGTCAGTGGCAGATGGATCCCACACCTGAGGAGCTCAGGCCTTTCACCTGGAGCAGGACAAGCCTCATCTACCTGGGGGTCCACCTCTGCCCTGTTGTGGAATCCTGGCCGGTGAACTGTCAGGAGCTGGATGCCAAAGTCACCACTCACCTGCGGCGCTGGACAGGACTGCTCCGAGTGCTGTCTTACCATGGTCGAGTTCTGGTCATAAACCGGCTGATTGCTGCCATGTTGTGGTACCGACTAGTCACTTTGACCCCTCCCCCGGACTTTGTTCACTAAAATCCAGAGAATGCTCAAAGTCTAGAAGATGGTGGCCTTGCGAGATGTTCCCGAGATTACCTTTGTAGCTCCAGCAACTGTGACATGGCCAAGCCCAGAGGATCCTCATCTGACTCCGATTCAGCGGGTTTCTGGCGTCCAGCAGTCCTCCGAGTGCCAGGAACCTGGGAAGTCCCTGCCGCTGCCTGCTGTGTGTCTGACAGTACCATGTTACACACCAGGTTGTGATCCCGAGGCTACTCTAGAACTAGGCCCCACCGAGGTGTGAGTCTCTGCACTGGTGGAGGGAGAGGGTGAGCACTGCAATGGGCCTTCATTTAGGGTGTCATCAGATTCTTCTTCCAAGGTTTCTTCAGTGCTTGAGTCGAGGACCTCGTCCATGGACCCCCTCGGCTGCTTCCCAGATGCACCAGCGAAAGCAAGGAGAGAAAATTAGTGCATGTCAGGGGATTGCCGATCAGGGGAACTGCCTCACAGCATGGTTGTCTGATAGATGCTGAGCTGCTGGATCCTAACTTGGTAAAGCAACGCCAACTTCACCATCAGCACAGGAACAGTCCAGATCATCGCCGGTCAGCGGGATGACTGTATTTTCAAAGCCCGTGAGGACCATGATTTCAGACATTCCTCCCCCAGTCTGCAACCTCCCCCATTTGTTGTTTGCCGATTTGTCCTAATGAATGCATGTAAGCAGGATGCCTGCCGGGCCAGATAACAAGCATGCCTGGCATGTGTGTGTGTGTGTGTGTGTGTGAGTGTGTGTGTGTGTGAGTGTGTGTGTGTGTGTGTGTGAGTGTGTGTGTGTGTGTGTTTGTCTGAGTGAGTGTGTGTGTGTGTGTGAGTGTGAGAGTGTGTGTGAGAGTGTGTGTGAGAGTGTGTGTATGAGTGTGTGTGTGTGTGTGTGTGTGTGTGGTGATTGGTATCATGGGTGGGATGAGGACAAGATCCACAGGGTAAATGAACGTGTGTGTGAGAGGGTGAATGGTGATGTCCCTTGATCTGGCAGTGAATGAGATCCCTGTGGATTTGTGAGTTGAGAATGATGAGTTGAGTGACTCACCCGAGCAGAAGAGAGGAGATCATTCATCCTCTTTTGGCACTGGGTGGCTGTCCTCTTTTGTAGGGTATTGGCGCTGACCACCACTGCCACGCCTCCCATGCTGGATTGATGACCGTTCTTGCTGGTCTTCGCCCAGAGCGAGGGTAGAGGACATCACGACGGGGCCTCCACTGCATCCAGTAGGTGCTTGAGGGAGGCGTTGCTAAATTTGGGAGCAGCATGTTTCCTCCCTTTGGCAGCCATCAGGCCCCAGCAGCTGCTGTCCCTTGAAGAGTGTTAGCTCTTTGCAGGGGAGGTCTTTAAATATGTTGCCTGGATTACTGAAGGTCTCAGGTGATGGCGGGGCAGGCGAATCAGAGGCTGCCCCACCACCAACCCAGCGTGTTTGCCGGGATTGAATTATTAATGAGGCTGGAAATGCTGGGAATGTTACGATACGGTTTGAAAATCTATTATTGTGGCTGGCAGGGAAAGCGTCCTTTTTCCCATCCGGAACCACATTTAGTCCCCTTTGGGTCTAATGTGACTCTTCTTCAGAACTGGGATTAGATAGAAATGTGATGAGGTTTATGCTGTTGAAAATGTGGGGGGGTTGCAGCTGGAGCCAAATAGAAGGTCAGGGATAGGTTATAGGTCTGGAGAGATTAAATGACAAATATGTCACAGAACACAAGACAAAGACCATGGTAATAATAGCATTAAAGAGTAAAGCAGGTGTTAGTAGCAGAATAAAGGAAGTTGTTGGAACTTGCATTCCTCAAGCCCTGAAAGGAAGAGAAAATATTTCTTGTTCAGGCGTTGGATGAGACAAAGAATGAAGTGGAACTGGGGACAAGGAGAGCTTTGAGATCGGGTGAGTGTGTGCTGCTGAAGGGAGAGGTCAAGTGTGTACATATGGCGGCAGATGTAATAATTATAGTGTTAACTTAAGAGTCATATTTTTATAATCAGCAAATAATATTGTCTTCATTTCAATCACTATTACAGAGAAAAACAGAACAATCCTATTATATTCAGTCTATTGATTATGAGAGTTAGCTGAATATACAACACGAATACAAAAAACAATCAAAATAAAAAGAGGGGACGTGGTTAAAACCTTAGACAGAATATAAAGGTTCCAGAACTCCTTGTGACTCCTGGTCTACAGGGGACATTATCAGGATGGACAGGAGCTCATGGGAGAGAAAGTGGGGAAGGATACAGTTATGTGGGTCTCCATCCTGTTTATCTTGTAATGGGGTTTCCCAAGTTGGGACGAGTTCAGGTGTTTCCTGCGTCCACTCTTCACTGTGTCTGAAATGTGACGGGGATAAACCAGCTCTAGGGATCTGACTGGCAGTGTATTTCAGGTGCTGTGTCTTATCAGTGCAGGTGACATCCATGGCTGTGATGGTGAAAAATGTACTTAATGCACTTGAATATTTCCAAATGGCCCCTGGTGGCTTTGGTCCCATCTTTCAGTCAATAGTTCATCATTCACTGGAATATATTTCCACCTTCAAAACATCATCAGCCTTTACTTTAAAGGGTAAAAGTGAAATAGTAAAATCCTCACTATAACCAATATTTTGGTTACATTTTCACATCACAAATTCTAGAATCACAATAGCTCTGGTTGAAAAACCAAACTGTGTAAAATTATTAAACTTTTTCAAATTAAATTTGAGTTGAACAGTATCGTGTAAAAAAAAACAAATATGGTTGGGGATGCTGGAAATCTGAGATAAAAATACAATCTGCTGGAAACACTCAGCAACTCCGGCAGCATCTGTGGAGAGAGAAAGAGAGGCAATGGGCCCAATTTTAACTCTGTTTTAGCGAATGAGCTTTCATTGAATTAAAATCTCACCCGTTTTAACTTTTCAGGTCAATGACTTATCGTCAGTTCTGACGGACCTGAGTATTTCCATAATTTTGCGTAGCTACAATAGGTTCTATGGGCTCAAACAATAAAGTATTTTCAACTGTTCCTCATTTTAGAACCATAAATTCACATTTGAATATTATTATATATTGGAAACCTGAATTCTGTAACATATGTAACCGGTTGACAATTGAATGTTTAAATATCAAATATATGGATTCCAGAAAGAGTTCCACGGAGTGATTGTGATACTTTGAAATGTGACAGCAAGCTATATGATAGAAGTTTGTTATATGCAAGAGTATATGTAGAGGTGAACAGGGAAATTCAGAGATAGATCAGGAAACGGAGTTAAGAGCAGTGAGAAATATGTTCACAGTTTTCATTTTATTAAATTGTCCCATTGCTGGAATCGGAAAAGTGAACTTACACATCCTGTTAAAAGGAGCAGGAACATAATAGTAAAGACATTATTTCCTTTCACAATAGTAGATATGTAAATTCATTAAACACTATGATAATGTAAAGTAAGATGTGTGACTGATGGAAATAAGGCACTTACTTTGTGTGAAAACAGGCGGAAGTAGAAACACAAAGAAAATGAATATCGAACCAGCTGGCAATTTGCTGCAGGAAAATCGTAGACTCATTTCACAGATTCAGTCTCTTTGCCTGTGAGAAATATACATTTAGATACAGTTATTGATATATCGCACCAAAAAAACATGAAGTGTAACTGAGACACATTTCTTCCATATGTTTATCACTCAGACTGTATATATGACGAAATGAAGTAAAACATCTTAACACATTATTTCCTCATTCTCATTGGGAAATATAAAACGTGCAATGAAATTCTTCCGTCATGATACCACCTCTCCCTCTGATAAGTGTAATAAAAGTTATACATACTAACATACGACGGACCATATATAATCCACATTTATCCCACAGCAACATACTCTCCTCTGCCGGCAGGTTTGAAGGCCAGAGGGCTCATAAAATCCAATGGGTGTCCTGCCCGCTGCCTCCCCACCCACTGGCAATCTGTCTCAAATATTATGGGGGAACAGTGGAGGCATTGGGCCAATGTAGTAATTGTAGCTTTAAGGAATGTAGCGGCTGTAGCTTTAAGACGTATTGTGCCATTTACTATCACATGACAGTGTGAACATATCAGCTCTAAGTGCGGGGAATCTTAGAGTCGGAGTTATTCTTCCATCTGTGAAGATCGATGGAAGCATATATCTGCTGCTGCAGCCTGTAAATAAAGTTTGATATTTCTAATGAAAAACCTGTCTGGAAAAGCAAGTTCATAAAGTATTGGCGATGAGGAAGGGATCAGGTTTGGTGTTGTCCCTCGCCTAGCAACTGTGAGAGTCTTGTTTAAATAGATGAAAAGGAAAATATACTCACCCAGTATGCCACCGAGTTCAAACAGAAGAAACGGAAGCTCTGTCATTTTAAGTTAAAGAAAAAAACAGGCCCCGAGCCAAATGGCTGAGAAAACTTGCGGAGCATTCCGAACATTTTAAAGAAAACGGCAGCTGCAGAGGCAAAAAATAAAAACAAAAGAGAATCTGTACATAAATCGTAAAATAGGTGGCAGCCCTGCTGGCTGAGTAGGTTAGAGAAGCTGGCACACAGCTTCAAGTAAAGAAAGGTTTAAAAACAACCTGCAGTGCACAGTAAAAAAAAGGATGCAGCGTTAAAAATAAAAAAAAGCTTGCTGCAGAGTTGACAGATTGCAAGTTTTAGAAAAGGGCAATCAGAATAGAAATCAATGCAACAGCTTTAATTGTTTTTAAAAATGGCCCTGAATGGACCACGAGGCCGCTGGGTGTCCCGAAGTGAGGGATGCCCAACATCAAATGAACCTGCGGAGTTAGTAAAAAAAAACAGCCACATTTGCTGGTGTCAAATCACAAAAAGTACAGGAAACTCAAAAACAGCCCAGAAAAGTCAACAACTGCAGAGACAGCCCTGGTAAAAAAAATCAATGACTGCTCTTAAAGCAGCAATGCATTTAAAGTGATAAATACAAAAAATGTTACTATTGACAGCTAATTAGAAGAGGCCCCAGAGAGAGGGAAACTCTCTGCACAGGTCCAATGGCAACAAGAGACCCCAGAGATGAGGCAACTCTGCGAAAGACAAGAGACTCTAAAGAGAAGGCAATTCTGCCAAAGCGAACCCAGAGCGAGGGCAACCCTGCCAATGGCAACAGGAGGACCCAGAGGGAGGCAACCAGAAAATAAACAGTTGAAAGAACAGTTGATTTTCCTTCAAAATCAAATGCAAAAATAATGTGTAACCATCAGCAACATGAAGGAGTGAAGACTGTTTTAAACAGTTGAATGGAAACAGCAGCAGAAAGTCGAAGAGGGCTCAGGGGAAGCCTTGGTAATTGGAGAGGGCTCAGGAGAAGCCCTGGTAATTGGAGAGGGTTCAGGGAAAGTCTTGGTAATTGGAGAGGGCTCAGGGGAAGTCCTGGAAATTGGAGAGGGCTCAGGGGAATTCCTGGTAATTGAGGAGGGCTCAAGGGAAGCCTTGGTAATTGAGGAGGGTGCACAGGAAGCCCTGGGAGCCTTATATCACTGGATACTGCCAGGACATTGGTGAAATAGTTTTGCTCGTACCATGTAGAAGTGGCCGTATCAGCTACAAACATGTGGATCATTTGAGAAGAAGGGAGAAACCAGCAAAAAAATGATGTTCCATTGTAGAAATCGTGCTCCCTGTTGAAATTGTTCAACCAAGGAAAGACATACCAGATGTTTCTGTTGGAGGAGATAACACTGAACTGCCTGTGGCTAAAGAGGTACCTGACATTGCTGAGTTTCCAGATAATGTGGATCCTATAAGAGATTGAAATTCATGGATCTATGAGATTCCACCAGGATCAGGAAGCCACCTGAGAGAGTGAACTTATAACTCAATGACCTCTGTATATATTTGTAATGTCATGAAGGTAGATAATCTTGTAAATACAAACTGTACAAAAAATTTAAAGGGAGAGGAATATAGTAATTGTAGCGTTAACAAACATGGTAACTGTAGATTGAAGACTTATTGTGCTGTATAGTATCATGTGACACGTAACGAATCAGCTCTTAATGTGGAGAACGTTAGAGTGGGAGTTCTTCTTCTAGTTGTGGAGCTTGTTGGAAGCATGTAACTGCTGCTTCAGCCTGTAAATAAAGTTTGATGTTTCTAATGAGAAACCTGTCTGGAAAATCAAACCCAAAACAACCAATGAGTACCTTTAGCAGCGCATTCATAAGGGCCTCATCATGTACACATTGCCATTTCACCTGGGGCAGGTGGATGCCAATGCCATGTGGGAAGCCCAGCTGCTATAGCTCCATGGACTGCTGTCGGGCAAGGGAGTGACCTCATTGGTGGGCATCCGCTGCTTATCAGTGTCAGGCCCCTCAACCACAATGGCCGCACTCCCTACTGGCCTCTCCAACCTGGCCCCATTCCCATCAACTTCCTCACCTGGGTCTGTCAGCCTTGTCCTGGTGATACCCTCAACTTATCTTAATTCCCCGCTTCTCTATTTTGAGAGTGCCTAGAGACTGCTGCTTCCATCTGCCACTGCTGTGACTAGAGACTGCTGGCCATCTGATTGGCTGACAGCTCTCTAAGTCAGAATTTCCTCCCACAATAGGGACAAAAGTCTCGCCTTAAGGCAATAAACGCTGCTGCCAGTGTGATGGGCAGAACCCCCAGTGACTTTTAAGATGGAGATGTGGGAACCATGATGCCCTGTAGCATCCAGCCCTTAGACTTTTAAACTAAAAATAAAGTAATTGTATTAGGAATTAAAAAGAGAAATGTAATTACCAATTATAGGAAGAATAGACAAAAAATACATTTACAAAAGATCTCTCCAGCAAAACTATTTAAATGATATTGATCAAAAAAATATGAATTTTATGCAAATGAGAGTACTATTTGACAACGATGAATATTTATGCACTCATGCAAAGCTTATTGATAATACCAATATAATAAAAAAACTTCCACGGCATTATCATCGCTGAATCACCCATCATCAATAGCCTGGGGATCACCATTGAACAGAAACTCCATTGTACCAACCATGTAAATGTTGTGGCTGTTGGAGAAGGTGAAAGGCAGGGTACATTGTGGCAAGTGCTTCCCCAATACACTCCCCACCTTCTACAAGGCCAAAGTCAGGAGTGTCATGGAATATTCTCCTCCTGCCAAAGTAAGTACATCTGCAACTGAACAAGAAGCTTGACTATCCCAGACAAATTAATCTGCTTGATTGGAAATCCAATGCCTTAAACATTCACTTTTTCCACCACTAGCATACCATTGCTGCAGTGTGTTCAAACTACAGGATGCGCTGCACAGCACAACAAGACTGTATCACAGCACTTCCAAAATCTATGACCTACATACTAGGTGTGAATTATATATGAAAAATTATGGTGCTTCTGCCTGTGCGCAGAGAAACACCGTTTGTTCCTCAGATCTTGAGCCACGCGGTCTGGCTCCGTAGTTTGATGGTTTCAGCACTACAGGAGCTGGAGAAGAATAAAATGGCGCTGTTTCTGCTTCCAATGACTTCTAAGGTGTTCCGTGCCGATTGCCATCTTTTGAAATGCACTCATTCAGTTGTCCTGTGTGTGCATCATAAGAATGTAGAATGGGTAGACCACATTGTCAGTCAGCATTTAACACTGATTGGATAGGTGACCTGCCATTTTGGACCTCACACGCGCTCTTACCACCGCTCTTAACAACGCACCTGAACTTGGGCTCAGCTGTAATGAGAGACCCTCAATCAGCATTATTTAAATGGTTCACTATGGAACATCCAGGGAGAGAGTTTTTGATTTTCTTTTGCTGTTTTTGTGGAAGTCTGTGTCCTGTGTGGTGGCACCAGTCAGACATTCCCGCCATCTCCAAGCTGCCACATCAATCCGAGTCATCTGTTTGAGGACAGATTACTGGAGTGCTGTCTGAAACTGGGAATCCCTTTGAACACTGGCATCCTCAGCCATGATGGCAGCTGCCTGAGCCTGGAAGTCAAAAAGCTGAATTACACGGAAACAAACAGAGATGTCAGGAGCTCAGCCTGAGTTTCCACGTCAACACTGAGACAATGATTGGCTTCAGATTGTGCCACAATGGAAGCTAAGACATTGATTATCAAACGCTGCATCATTGCTGGGTTCACAAATATTCTAATGGTGTTGACCACTATTTCCCGCTCTCATTTCCAAGCTCCAGAAAAACCCCTGCTCCATGGTCCTTGACAGTGACAATAGATCTGTGGCAGGCCCGCCAATGCACCAAACATTTTGGTCGACATGCCCACCAGCTTTTTTCTATGTGCCACCACATCACAGTCCACATCTGAGCCCTCTGCAGGAGCACACATTTGTAACTTCACTCTCCAGGAAGCTGGGACACTGGCCTGACTCACCACATGCAGATCTCACCTCTACAACACCCACTCAAGTTTTTATTCTTCCTGTATCTGAGCCGGTGCCTTAATGTGTCAGATCAAGTGGTGGTCCATTTTCATCAGAGTTTTATCTCAGCCATTTTCTTCATTCGCTACTGACTGGCCAAGTATTCTCGTGTGTCTGAAAGAATAAAGTCACATGGGGAGATTTGGGGTGAATGAAAAGGGTTTGGTTACAAAGCATGAAATGTATGGTTACACAATCTCCAGTTCCTACATCATACCAAATTGTAAGATGAGGGTAATGTGGTCTTTCAGAAGATACATAAGGCAGGAAAAGTCTGTCATCCTCGATGGTTTCAGCAATGCCAGTTGGCATAGCCAATTGGTCATGCCCATAGTATTGAGCACTAGGTGGTGAGGACATGCAATTGAGCCTGTCCCCATCAGTTCTCTGCCACTCCCTACTGTTAGGTGTTACCTTATGTACTGCAAAGGAGAGAGAAGAGGGTCAGTGAGTGTGTTGCCATGTGTTTGTCTTCCACAGCTGAATAGCTGGGAGTATGTAGTTTAGAGGAGATGCAGAGCATTTGAATGTTAGTCATGATCCCTGATTACTAGAAGCGAGAGGTAGGGGTCTGGTTCATTGATTCATGTGTGAGGATGGTGATGCAGATGGAGGCAATAGCATTGAAAGATGCATTCAATGACCTCCACCACTTAGAAGTGTAAAAGGAATAGTGTAGTAATAGTGGGGGATTTCAACTTCCCAACATTAACTAGGTTAGCCATAGTGTGATAGGTTTAGACGGAGCGGAATTCTTAAAATGTATCCAGGAGAACTTTTTAAGCCAGTACGTAGAAGGTCCTACAAGAGAGGTCCTGGACTTAACTTTAGGAAATGAAGCCGGTTAAGTGGTAGAGGTAGCAGTGGGGGAGCATTTTGCAGAGAGTGATCATAACTCCATTAGATTCAACGTTGTTATGAAAAAGGATAAGAATGGGCCAGAAATCAGAGTTCTAAATTGGGAGAAGGCCAATTTTAATAAGATCAGATATGATTTGGCCAGATTTGATTGGGAGCAGCTACTTTTAGGTAAATCTGCATCAGAGCAGAGGGACTCATTCAAGATGGAAGTAGGGAGAGCACAGGGTCCAACATATTCTAGTAAAGACAAAGGGTGGGACCAACAAATCCAGGGAATCCTGGATGTTGAGGGATATACAGGATTGGATAAAGAGAAAAAGGGAGGCTTATGGCAGATACTGAGGGCTCAAAGCAATGGAAACCCTCGAGGAGTAGAGAATGTGCAGGGGGGAAATTGAAAAGGAAAATAGGAGAGCAAAATGGGGACAAGAAAAAAACACTGGCTGGTAACATAAAAGAAAATCCAAAGTTATTTTACAAGTAGATTAAGAGAAAGAGGATAACTAGGGTAAGAGTTGGGCCTATTAAGGACCATAGTGGTAATTTGTGTGTGGAGCCCGAAGAGTAGGTAGGGTTCCAAATGAACTTTGTGTCAGTGTTCACAAGTGAGAGGGACAACATGGGTATGGAAATCAAGCATTTGGATTGTGATATAATTAAAGAAATTAGCATAGAAAGGGAAGAGGTTCTAGGTTGTCTGGCAGGCTTAAAAGTAGTTAAATCTCCAAGCCTGGATGAAATGTACCCCAGGCTGTTGAGTGAGGCAAGGGAGGAGATAGCAGGGGCGCTGGCAATAATTTTCAATACATCTCTAGCCACAGGAGAGGTGCCACAGAACTGGAGGACAGCCAATGTGGTACCGTTATTCAAGAAGGGAGAAAGGGATAAACCAGGGAACTACAGTCCAGTCAGTCTAACGTCAGTGGTGGTGAAACTATTGGAAGCAATCCTGAGGGACAGAATTAATCTACACGTGGAGAGGCAGGGATTAATCAAAGACAGTCAGCGTGGTTTTGTTAAGTGGAGGTCATGTCTAATCAAGTTGATTGAATTTTTTGAAGAGGAGACCAGTTGTGTAGATGCGGACAATGCATTTGACGTAGTCTACTTAGTCTTCAGCAAGGCTTTTGATAAGGTCCCGCATGGGAGACTGATATGAAGATAAGAGCCCATGGGATCAAGGCAGTTTGGCAAATTGGATCCAGAGTTGGCTGAGTGGCAGGAAGCAGAGATTGATGGTCGAGGGGTGTTTTTGTGACTGGATGCCTGTGTCCAGTGGGGTTTCACAGAGATTGGTGTTGGGTGTCCTGCTGTGTGTGGCCTATGTAAACGATTTAGACTTGAATGTAGGAGGGTTGATCAGTAAGTTCATGGATGATACAAAAATTGGAGGGGGGTAAATAGTGAGGAGGATAGCCTTAGATTACAGGAGGATATAGAGGGTCTGGCCAGATGGGCAGATCAGTGGCATATGGAATTTAATCCAGATAAGTGTGAGGTGATGCACTTGGGCAGGACAAACAAGGCACGGTAATACCGGCTGAATGGTAGGACCCAGGGAAGTACCGAGGATCAGAGGGAACTTGGTGTGCATGTCCACCGATCCCCTAAGGTAGCGGGACAGGTAGATAAGGCAGTTAAGGAGGCATATGGGATACTTACCTTTATTAGCCAAGGCATAAAATATAAGAGCAGAGAGGTTATGCTGGAACTGTATAAAATGCTGGTTAGGCTACAGCTAGAGTATTACATGCAATTCTGGAATCCGCATTATGGGAAGTGTGTGCTTGCACTAGAGAGAGTGCGGAGGAGATTTACCAGGATGTTGCCTGGGCTGGAGGGTTTTAGTTATGAGAGATTGGATAGCCTGGGGTTATTTTCCCTGGAGCAGAGGAGATTGAGAGGGGACATGATTGTGGTTTATAAAATTATGAGTGGCATAGATAGGGAACTCTCTGCCTGAAAGGGTGGTAGAGTCAGATACCCTCAGAACATTTAAGGAGTATTTGGATATGCGCTTACGATGCAATGGTATACAAGGTCTAGTGCTGGAAAATGGGATTAGAATGGTTAGGTACTTGTTTGGCCGGCGCAGACTCGATGGGCCTCAGGGCCATCTGTAGGCCTCTATGCCTCTATGGCTCTATGACACTTGTGTGAGGCCATTGAACCTTTTCTGCCACTGTGTCCAGATCCTCAGGGCCAGAAACCTGGTATTGACCTCTGAAGCTATCTGCTCCAATTGCCTTCTAAGTGCTGATTGGGAAGGCTTCTTAACCCCCCATGCCACCTCCTGCATTAAGGCCTCTAGCGCTGTATCTGAGAACCCAGGAGTCCACTCCCCACCTTACTGTCCCAATCCTTTGGTTTCTTCTTGCTGAAAAATGTCTCTCCCATCCAAGTCCAGCACCTGCAGCAGTTAGAATATACCTCCCGTTTAAGAAGTGCCAAATAACTTTGAATGGGACTAGCCTCACACTAACCTGGCCTTCTGTGAAGCATGCAGCTACAGTGCATCAGATTAACATCTCGTTCAAATGATGACAGCTCCAAAAAAAATGAAAAATCAAATACACAAAAACAAAATACTGTGGCTGCTGGAAATCCGAAATGAAAACAAGAACTACTGGACATTCTCAGCAGGTCAGGCAGTATCTGTGGAGAGAAAGAGAGTTTACGTTTGAGGTCAAGATGACCTTTCATTAGAATGGACTGAAGAATCAGTTGAGATTAGATATCCAGACCCCTGGAGTCAGATTCACAATCTTCTGACTCTGATCGGAAAGGGCCACAAACGAGTTCAGACCAACATTTCATATTTTGAACATTTCAACTGAAATGTGTGACAAGTGATTTTTAAATGTGAAATTACAAATGAAATATATCAAACCAACTCTGGAACACAAGTTAGATTATTTATTTCCATATCTGCAAATGCTGGACAAAATTGTCATTTGTTTGTCTAATTGCCCTGGCTTTGAACATGTGAGCAGCACAATGAAGTAAATGGTTATCTTGGTATCACAGTTTTAGATGAACCACAGCCACATCCTTCAACATTCTGCCTAAGACCCCAATGTGGTTCATCTAAAACTGTGACAGGAAGATAATCATCTACTGCTTCGGGTTAGTCACGTGACCAGACTCAGGAACCATGAGACAAGCCCATCAATTACATTATTTTCCAACATTTTAAAGAGACAAATCCTCCTGATTATATATTTCCACACTGCATACTTTAAGGATAATGTATTTGATATGGTGCTACTCACAGTAGGTCTGAGGGTGGTTTGTAAGAACAGGAGCATTGTACCACATCACAAGCACTGTGCTGAGAAAGGGAAACTTTGACAACATGAAGCTGCAAGATTTCATTGCCGTGCTTTCCAAGCTGAATTAGAAAGTAACAGGTTGACAGATCCTTACGTCAATTAGAGTTTCTGCTTTTTCCTGTATCATATTCACTGGAGGAACTGACTTAAAATTAGGGGTAGCTGACACTTTGATGTTAAAGATAACCAATCAAGATTGTCAATAATGATTCATCTGTTCTGTTACTTTGCATTTGTGACTTTAGCTTCTCTTTTTCCTACGAGACATTTTCAATTCAATTGGACATCATGGATTAGTTAAAGAATTGAACAGGCAACAGAAGTTTGAAGTCAATCAAAACCTCAAGCAGAACCAGAACATCACATGGCAAACTAGAGAATCCAAGACTAGTTCTAGCCAAAAAATTACATTGGCCAGGCAACAAGCAGGAGAGATTAAAATGTATAAAATGGCAGATGGCAGTCATTCAGTTGTAAGAAACCTCCTTGGAGTTTTATGAAAAAGATGAAACCACATGAACAGGCACTTGATGTCCTTGTTTAGTCTCATGAGGAACAGGGTGCAGCAGAAGAGCTGATTTGAAAGAGTAAACATTCAGAATGTAGCAGATTGAGCAATGTGTTCAATTACTCAAACCACATTTAAATCAATTCAATAAAAAGAATTATGATCACATTTAGATTGCTTACCTTGTGGGAAGAGACTTGCAGAAACACTGAGACTGAGCAGCTAAGCTCCCAGTACAGAGATAGACAGCAAACTGAGACTCTCAGTCCTTAGCACAATTAATTCATTGACGTTTTCTCTTGTGAAACCACAGAACGGGCACTTCCACTTTCTTTGCAGCTCTGGATTGTGACATGATCAGAGCTGTTCACATTCAAGCTGAGACAGGAAATTGGCAGAAAATAGAAAACACATTGTAGATCAAAGTGGGAACTTATCAATATCAAAATATATTATGATGGGGAGAAAAGGGGTCACATTTGGGATGTTATTTTATATATACTTATATTATACATATATTTTATATATACAACTCCAGAAAGGAGATAACCTGACAAAGAATCTGAAGTTGTGGAGCTGCGACGTTCCACACGTACCAGGAAGCCACCTGAAAGACTGAAATTGTAAGTTCCTTACCCAGTGTAAATATTATTTTGTCTTGAAAAATATTATATGTACAGCTGAGTTGAAGGGGAGGAATATAGTAATTATGCTTTAATTTATTGTGTAATGTACCTTTAAGAATAATACTTGTAAGGAAGATCACATGATCTGTAGTAACCAATAGGAGAGTAGTGCAGGTACCTCAGCAGTCAGTGTAGAGATAGAGTTGGAGCTGCAAGCACACGTGTAGTTGCTACGGAGTATATTGTAAATAAACTTAATATGTCCACACAAGAAGCGTCTGAAGATCAACTCTATTACCAATGATAAAACTCGGACACCCGACAACAGACTGGTGACAAGGATAAAAAAGGATTAAACAGAAGAAATCAAGTTAGAAAGAAATTGGCACTGTACCTCACCCAGTGATTGTAATTAGCAATCTCCGTTAGAATTGAAGAAGTTATCCTCCCTCAAAATGGCACAATTTGGGAGAATTGATCCTTTTGAATTAGCCAGAGATGATTGGTCTCAATACATAGAACGCCTTACATTCTTTTATCAAGTGAACGAGATTACAGGGGAAGAGAAGAAGTGAGTGATCCTCTTGAGTATTTGTGGGAACAAAACCTATGGTTTTATTCACAGTTTGAAGGCATCCACTGCCCCAGATTCGGAGAATTTTGATGAATTGGTGAACCTTGTGAAGTGGCATTTTCAACCCAAACTCGCAGTCACAATGTACAGGTTTAGGTTGAATTTGCGAAATACAGCCCCAGGTGAGACAATTGCATGTTATCTGGGAAATCTGAAGCTGCTAACAGAATGTTGTGAGTTCACTACGACTCTGAATGATATGCTCAGAGACCTTTTAGTGTGCGGTGTGAAAGAAGCTGCTATTCAGAGAAGATTTTTGGCGGAGGTGAATCTAGATTTCAAGAAAGTGCTAGAGAAAGCACTGGCCATGGAAAGCACTTTAAGAGATTCACAAGCAACAAAGGGTAGGCAAAATGGCATCGTCTTCCACATTGGATGGGAAACCTCAGCCGAATGTGGCGCAAAAAGGCAAGGCTCTGCTAAGAAGCCGGAAACAGTCCCCGCTAGCTGAAGAATAAAGAAAAATAACTGAACAGTGAAATTGAAGAATAATTTTAATAGAGATGGAAACAATAAGTCTTTTAGCAATTGGCAGTTTAAAAAATTCAAATGCTACTAATGTCAGAGAAATGGACATATCATGAGGCAGTGCAAGGAAAGATTCAAGCTGCTTGGAAACAAAAGAAGAGGCCCAATGAAATCTACAATGTGGAAGTGCCTGAAAGAACAAATTCTGATAATTCCTCATTGTTTAATCTGAAAGTTGGAAAGAGAGAGCCAATATTTGTCACAGTGAAAGTAAATGGCAAATCTGTTAAAATGGAAGTGGACATGAAAAATCGGGGAACATACTTTCAGATATTTGAATAATGGTGAACATCAGTTAAGTTTGGAGTGAGCAGCCACCAAACTAAGAACTTGCACAGGTCAAGACAGGCAAGTAAAAGGCATAAGCAGTGTAACTGTCAATTACGGAAGCCAATCGGCAATGCGACCAGTGTTGGTGTTGAGAGGCAGAGGACCAAGCCATCTACGGCGAAATTGGCGAAGGGAAATCAACCGTGATTGGCCACTGAGATTCCAAAAGGAAGCTGGAAGTGTTCCTGATTTGACGAAGGAGTGTGTCAGGACTCAACAACCTGAAGAAATGCAGGCTGTCTAAAACCAAAACCTGGAAGAACAACTGAAGAAACTCAAAGAGACCCTGTTTGATGACAGAGTTCAAAATGAGGTGAGCAACCTTTGAAGGGAAAATGAAAAACTGTTAAAAGAACTTCACACACTACAATATTCCCTCAGGTCAAAGGTTGTACCTCTGGAAAAGTATGAAGAGAAACAGAAAGAATTTAGCACCTCTCTGAACAAACTGAAGAATGTGTTGGCAGAGAAGACAGGGCCAATCATCTGACAGATATAATTGACTGTCTCCCTTGACAGTCGGAGCCTCCTTTGGCACTGCATCTCAGTCATATTGAAGTAGCTGCTTCACTGCCTGTATACCCTGGCAGCGGGATAGTGGCACCTTCTGCGGCCCCTTCCACCTTGGACTCCCTCTTGGCCCTGCGCCCCTTGTGCCTGTGCCTGTACTCCCAAAGGTGGCTCCACTGGAGGCTGAATGTGCACTCCTGGCCTCCTCCTTATTCTAGCCCTCCCTTCCTCCTCAGAGGAGCTGCCTCCAGTGGACATGTCAGAATCCATACCCAGGCTGAGGGGAGGCCTCTGGAAAGCTGCAGGCCCAATAAAGATTACTGACTGCAGAGTGCTGACCTGAAGGTTCAAAGTACACAGAAAGCTGCAGGAATTCGTTCTGAACTGCTGCAGATCACACAGGCAAGTTTAAAAACCTTTCTCCAATAAATACTTCACATACCAGTTTCACAGCCCCACTGAGCCTTCTTGTCTGGTAATGGATGAGGTTAATTAAAAAGTCTCTTACCTGCCTGCCCGTTGCACCCGTGCACCAACCCAAAGATCGCATGGGCACCTGAAAATCACCGTCGATTGATGAATTAAGGTCCTTAACTAGCCCGTTAATTAATGGCGGGCGCGCGTCGAACTTCATCGCGCGCCCGCCCAGCGAAATATCGCAAAGTCCCGAGTTAGAAAGAAATGGACACTGCACCTCAGCCAGTGATTGTAAGTAGCAAGCTCCGTTAGAATTGAAGAAGTTATCCTCTCTCAAAATGACACAATTTGGGAGAATTGATCCTTTTGGACCAGCATCAGACGATTGGTCTCAATACGTAGAACATCTCACTTTCTTTTTTCAAGCGAATGAGATTATGGGGGAAGAGAAGAAGCAAGTGATCCTCTTGAGTACGTGTGGGAGAAAAACCTATGGTTTGATTAAAAGTTTGACAGCAACCAGTGCCCCAGATTCGAAGAATTTCGATGAATTGTTGGACCTCTTGAGGAGTCATTTTCAACCCATGCCCGCAGTCACGATGTATAGGTTCAGGTTTAATTCGCAAAATACAGCCCCAGGTGAGAAAAGTACATGCTACCTGGTAAATTTGAAGTAACTAACAGAACATTGTGAGTTCAGTACGACTCTGAACGACATGCTCAGAAACCATTTAGTGTGAGGTGTGAAAAGGGACACTATTCAGAAAAGATTATTGTCCGAAGTGAATCTGGATTTCAAGAAGGCGCTAGAGATAGCACTGGCCATGGAAAGCGCTTTGAGAGATTCAGCAATAAAGCAACAAAGGGTGTGTAAAATGGCGACGTCCTCCACATCGTGTGGGAAACCTCAGCTGAAAGTGGCGCGACAAAGCGAGACTCTGCCAAGAAGCCGGAAACAGATCCCGCTCGCCAAAGAATAAAGAAAAATAACTTAGTAGCGAAATCGAAGACTAATTTTAATAGGAGGTGGAAACAATAAGTCTTTTAGCAAATTGGCAGTTTCAAAAATTCAAATGCTACTAATGTCAGAGAAATGGACATCTCATGAGGCAGTGCAAGGAAAGATTCAAGCTGCTTGGAAACAAAAGAAGAGGCCCAATGAAATCTACAATGTGGAAGAGCCTGAAAGAACAAATTCTGACAATTCCTCATTGTTTAATCTGAAAGTTGGAAAGAGGGAGACAATATTTGTCACAGTGAATGTAAATGGCAAATCTGTTAAAATGGAAGTGGACACGGGAACTTCCACTGCAGTAATCGGGGAACATACTTTCAGAAAATTGTATAATGGTGAGCATCAGTTAAGTTTGGAACCAGCAGCCACCAAGCTAAAAACTAACACAGGTGAAGACATTCAAGTGAAAGGCATAAGCAGAATAATTGTCAATTATGGAAGCCAGTCGGCAAAGCTACCAGTGTTGATGTTGAGAGGCAGAGGACCAAGCCCTCTATGGTGAAATTGGATAAGGGAAATTGACTGTAATTGGCCACTGAGGTATCAAATGGAAGCTGAAAGCATTCCTGTCTTGTGGAAGGAGTGTGTAAGGACTCAACAACCTGAAGAAATGCAGGCTGTCTTAAACCAAAACCTGGAAGAACAGCAGAAGAATCTTGTAGAGACCCTCATGATCACAGAGTTTGAAACAAGGTGAGCAACCTGTGAAGGGAAAAAGAAAAGCTGTTAAAGGACCTTCACACACTACAAGATTCCCTCAGGTCAAAGTTTGTACCTCTGGAAAATTATGAAGAGGAACAGGAAGAATTCAGCACCTCTCTGAACAAACTGCAGAATGAGTTGGCAATGTTTGATTTTCCTGTACTGGTGCTGACATGTGACGCATCTCCCTACGGAGTGGGCGCAGTGCTACCTCATTGGATGGATGGCAGCAAGGAACGGCCAATAGGTTATGTATCAAGCACCCTCACCACAGCGGAAACAGGACACTCACAGATAGAAAAAAAGGGCTGTCCATCACCTTTGGTGTCAAGAAATTTCAAGACTATGTACATGGCTGGCATCTTACAGTCATTTCAAACCACTGTTAGGTTTGTTTAGTGTGGAAAAGGCTATACCGCCCAAAGCCTCAGCAGGAAGGGCCTTAATTCTGGCAGCGCACTAATACACTTTTGTACATAGGCCTGGCAATCAAATCACAAATGCTGATGTCCTTATTCTTTTGCCTTCACAAGAAAGTGATGAGCAAGTCCCAGTTCCACAGGAACTTAATTTACTGCGAAATTTCTTAGATTGCTTGGCAGTAAGTGCTCGACAGGTCAAAGGCTGGACAAGTCGGAACCAAGTCCTGCAGATGCTGGAAATCTGAAATAAAAACAGGAAATGCAGGTAAAACTCAGCAGGCCTGACAGCATCTGTGGAGAGAGAAACAAAGTTCACATATTGAGTCCAATATGACTTCTTCTGGTAGATGAGAGAATCTGTGAAACAATTCATTTTGCCTGGGAATTGCGTGTGAGGGTGGGCATTAACTCCATGGTTTTAGACAAAAAACTCAACATTCTATTGTACATTTTGTATTAAACAGAACTTTTATACGACCTAAGGTCCTGTCAGTTTAACATGCAAGCCCAGTCCAAGGAAAAAGTATAATAGGTGTAATGTAAAGCTACTCACTGCTGTGGTCAAGGAAGTAACTTGATCAGTTGTTAGTTAAACAGCTATGTCGAATCACTGCTGAACTCACCACTCACTGGTATTCGTACGTATGAGATTTTTGCGAAAAGTCAGCATGATCTTTGAATAAAGATTTAGATCTTGATAGGCTTATGTGCAATCTCTTGCTGATGTTTAAATATTTTTTTTCACTTTTATATTCCAGAAATCTTTATATAGCGTTGTTTGTTCCATGGGTCAGAACTCCGTAAACTGTTTTATATAAATCAAGAATGACAACCCCTAGAGCTGAATTTTCTCCCCATCGGGGTTAATAGTCCATTTAATAATGAAAGTGGAAGCTGTTTAAAAATGACAGAAATGGCATAAAAACAGGAAGGAGCAATGTAGTGAATGTTCACTTCTGGTTGTATCGATGTTTTGTGAGTGATAGATGGAGATAATTTTACAGGAAATGATTGAGGTGGACATGTGACTTGATCCAAAGTGTTGAAATTGATGGGAGTGACTGAAAATTTAGATGTGTGCAGGTTTTTTCAGTTGAATTATGAATATAAAACTAGAGGAGCTGGGTAAAAATATGAAACCTGAGATGAACAGGAACAGGCTCCCCATGTGACAACTCCACCACCCACTGCTGATTAAATACCATTGGCAGAGGGGTGAGATCCTTAAGTGGAAATTAACTGCATCAATTGCCATCCGCCCATGAACCTTCCCACCCCAGATTTAAAGGGGCACTGGAAGTAAGGCAGCAGGGTTCCCACTGTGGTGATGTGCAAAACACACCAGGGTTCCCAAAGTCATGGCGGCAGCATTAAATTCCACTCAGAGTAACAAATTACCCCAGTTTTGCAGTGGTAATATTAGCGAATCTGTCAGCATTGGCCGTAGGTGCTTCACTGAAACTGAGCAATTTCAGGAGTCTGCACGAGTGCAGAATAACATGGAAATTCAGATAAAAGCTAAATACAGTGGATGCTGGAAATCTGAAGCAAAAACAGAAAATGATGGAAAAACTTAGCAGGCCTGACACCATTTGTGGAGAGAGGAAAACAGAGTTAATGTTTCTGGTCGATATGACCTTTCTTCAGAGCTGAAGAGAAGTGGAAATGCGATGAAAGACCATTAACAATCCCTTTGTCCTTTAGTTCATGACATCTTTGTCAATCCCTCCTTGGTCCCCACCTGTTGCTGCCCTTCTATCCAGCTACACCTGCCCCACCCCCCTTAAACTGTTTAAATTCATCACATTTCCACTTCACTTCAGCTCTGAAGAAGGGTCATACAGACTCGAAGCATTAACTCTCCATAGATGGAAATCCAGCTGTTGCTATCAGTGATCCAGTGCTCCTCA
The DNA here is from genome assembly GCF_964194155.1 of Cetorhinus maximus. Taxonomy (NCBI): domain Eukaryota; kingdom Metazoa; phylum Chordata; class Chondrichthyes; order Lamniformes; family Cetorhinidae; genus Cetorhinus; species Cetorhinus maximus. Next base: position 40,400 of record NW_027597017.1, read on the forward strand.
AGGGTATCTCTGCTATTGCATGCATGGGAATCCCTTTGGCGCAACTACAGTATGAAACTGCCTTCAGGAAAGGGGAAGACTGCGCCGCAGATATTTCCGGATCTTTCCAGGCAGTTTTCTTCTCAGGCAGCAGCGAGGGCATTGCCTTACAGCTGATCATAAAATCCAGCTTATTCAGTTCTTGGCCCCAATATGACTTCAGCTCACTAGCACAGCAATTCACAGCAACACAAATAACAGCGCACATTAAAAATCAGACAACCAAGCTCCTGTCTTAAAAGAATTTCTGAATATAAAGGTTCGGAATTATATAGTGCCATTCTTGACCTCTGGATGTCCCAAAGTGGTTTCAAGCAAAATTTCTTTACTTGCGAAATGTAGTCACTGTTGTGATGTGCAAAATGCACCGGGCATTTCACTCAAAACAAGATCCAACCAACAGCAGTGGAATAACGATCAATCAGTTTTTATAGAAGGTGGTTCAGGGGTAAATGCGAGCCAGACCATCATGGAGAATTCCCTTCTTGTTCTTCGAAATAGAAAGCGAGGAAAGCTGAGAGGATGGGTTTAGTTTATCTTCACATTCCAAAGGCAGCATCTTTGCCAATGTAGCATTCACTCAGTACTGCATTGAAGTAGCCTGGATGTGGTGATCAAGTATCTGGACTGGGATTTGAGCCCACAATGTCTCAATCAGAGGTGAGTTCGTTAATTTTATATCATATTTATTCAACATTAAACATATCTACACCATTGGAATCATTCCTTTGTTCTGCACAATCATTCCTTTGGCAGTTCTTTACTACAGAATTTAAATTCATCATTAAAGATTTTTAAAAACATTATTATTGTTCTCTTATTGTGTACAGTTATTCCTTTACCATTTATTAGCTTCAGAAATTAAAGTTCAATTTGTCAACCATGAGATATACTCATCAATTAAACTTCAATAATTGTCCAAATATGTCATCCTTAAGGTGTCCTTTTTAATAATAGATTTACAAAGCTTGCTAATGGTTTTTCAGTCTCTATTTGAAATTTTCTTTTAGGATTAAACTTCTTCCCTTGTCAAATGGAACATTCCTCCATTGATCACAAATCTAATCACACTTACCCATTAAGATAATGGGCGTTCCATCAGACTCTCCTACAATCCCCATCTTAGAATAGTGGTGGAAGTGTTGCCAATGAGCCAAGGCAGATACCTGGACAATAAATTAACACTCACACTCAATAGATCCACACAAACATCTTTATGTATTGTAAATCAACAGTCGCAAACTTTCAATGTCAAAATTCAAAAATTATGAGCTAAAAGAATTGAAAATCCAGGATAATAATTTTGCTAATTTCCTTTCAAAGTTTACAATATTAGGTCCTTGCACAGAATGTTCGGTGCTCTCTTTACAAACAGATCAAACATTCCCTGATAGGGAAAGATCAAAGGGGAAGGTCTGTGATTGGGCAGATGGCAGGAGTCATTCAATGACGAGAGGAAATACTTTCCCATTCCATTCTGAACCAATCTCATCATCACAATCTATCAATACAATCAGTTGATTATTGAGGTTTTTAAATGATTGTTGAGGATAAACATATAAATCTTCCCCAAAATTGTAGTCACTCCAACTTGAATTTGCAAATTTACTTTTCCACATCATTTATTCATGGCGATATTATTATGATCATTTTGTTGTTAAGCTTTTTACCATGGTTGTTTATAAACAATCCCTTGTGATCATGCACTGGGGATGCACAGTCACAAATCCATGTTGCATTTCTTCAAGGATTACACTCAGCTGCATGACTGGGTCAACATCAATTCCTCCGGTCATAAAATCATGACAACAGTGTGGAGCTTCACCAGACAGGAATGGAGATCAGGAATTCAGAACAAAATCCAAACAAATTTCCACCATTTGCAATTTCATAGAATAGCCTGGAACGTTAGTGCTTGTGAAGTAAAATAAGAGATACTGAGACTGGGCACTGCTGAAATGTCGCTTTGCAATTTAATCAAATCTAGCTATATAAAAAGATGGCCACAGGACATATCCATAAAACCAAATCTTCAGTTTCCGAGCTTGGATTGATCACTGGCCACAGACATGATGGGCTGAATGGTCTCCTTCTGTGCTATGTCATTTATTCGATGATCTCAAATCAGCGTCAGAGTTCAGGGTCTGTAATTGGACAGTTTCTTTATTTCCTGTCGCCTTGGGTGGATTCCTATTGTTCGATATCTAACGAAAGGCAAAAAATGTATTTAAATAAATCCTTCAGGAACAAATACTGGGCTTAAGTGATGGATGAAGTAGAAATCGAATAAAGACATTTTTACAGAATGGGCAACTGAACAGAACTTGACCCACACAAAACTGACTCATTGTTAATGGGATCACAGCAACAGGCAAAGGGCTGAATTTTCCTAGAGCCATGGAGGCGGCTTTGGAACATGGTGGGGAGGAAATTTGGAAAGTTCTAGATCGGCTTGGCTCCTCAATATATTCCTGCCTCCATGAGCTTTTCCAGGAGGTGGGCTAATGGGTTTGATGGTAACCTGCCAGGCAGCAGTATGGTGCCAATGAAGTGTGGCCATGAACCAGTTACCTGCACGGGGAAAGAGATTGTCCCTGGAATGGATGGGCCTCTCACTGGGTCAGGGGTCTGACAATGGATCAGAGTTGGCCTTGCAGCAGGAGTCTAAGCTGTGATTCAGTCGAGGGTTTCAGTTTATTTGTCTGCAGTAATTCACAAAGTGGGGCTATCCCCAGATAGCAGGCATGCCCTCACATACACTTCATGGAGACCGATGTCTCCACCAATCCTTACCTTGCTGCAATAACAGACTCATTTCTCCCATTGAAAGTGCCTCCAAGGCATCACTGCCACTCCTCTTCTTGCCCTGGCTCTGCCCACATTATCAGAATGGCTGAATTCCCTATCCACAGCCCACACTGATTGGAACACTGGAACCTGGCAGCTGTTCCTAATTGGACAAGGTACCTGCAGGCAGCTTCTAAATTGGCCGCCTCCAGGGAAATCGCGTCCGATGTCCCATCACAACCACATCCGAATTCCTGACCTGGAATTCACCCCAATGTTGGGAATGGCAGGCTATTGCAAAATTCCACCCAAAGGCTTCAATGGAAGCAATTGGAAGGAACAAACCTGGAATTATAAACTCGCTCCAGTTACTGATAGAATGTTTTGTGGAAGGTTTTTACGGCTGTGAAAATCTGAATGTAAAGTAGATTCACGCCACTGAAGCCAAAGCTCATGGTCACAATGTGATCATATTTCTATCAGGATCTCCTTGTGGCTGACCAACCTCACCAGTAAAGTTACCACATTGAACCTTAAACTTACGACTCTGCCTCTGACTGAACAATGTTCTCCACCCAGAGCTGCTGATCCAGTCTCTTTCTTTACCTCCCTGACCTGTGATTTGCTGTGAAGTTTAACGTAATCATTCATTCTCAAAAAATTCTGTATCACTGTTCAACCTGTCGGCATTTTTATTTGTCATGTTGTAGCCAACAACTCTTCAAATAGATTAATTTCTGGCAATTGCAATTACTAATTTCCAAGACGAATTGTTGGGATCAAAAATTAATTGAACATTTTAACACTAGAATAATGGGCTCCTAATGTGAGCAATGTTCATTCATTTTCTGTTTTTTTCATTCATTTATAATCAGTTTTGACAATCAGAGATTTCCCTGATTCTTTCCTTGTGGAACTGGTGAACAGCTGGTGTAGCTGAGGATAGCATTACATTGAAGATTCATTTCAGGAGAAGCGAGAGTTCACATGAGGGAGACATGAATTGAAGGAAAAGTCAGAAGAATGGGATAAAGTGAAGTGGGAAGAGCTCATATGGTGCATGAACCCCAACATAGGCCAGCTGGGCTGAATGACCTGTTTCTGTGCTGTACCTGTCATATCATTCTATGTAAACATATAAACAATACACGTTACCTCAGATCCTTGCTGTAACTTCAATTTTTCCACAATCTTTCCATATTTCTGTATCTTTGACCTGACTGGCTCTTATCCTACAGTTGTCAATTTACCCAAAAGTATACAGCTTTGAAACATCCTTTCCTCCAACACAAACTGAACAGGGCTCTCTAAAAGAGAACCTTTAATTTTGAATTGACTGAGATTTCAACATGAGTAAATCAGGTAAATCAAACCTACCACAGAGGAAGTGGTTTGCAGAGTGAAAAAAATCATTTCAAAACCCAACCCTACTGAAGCTCTCTAGTGTCACCAGACCAGAGCAACAAGAATAACAGCACACACAAAAAATATACTCAAATTGTCACTAAATATAGTCGTGTTTTCTGTTCATCATCATTTAACAGCTCGTGCTTTAACTGTCCAAATATTGCTTTCTGACAGTTTTCAAAATAATAATTTCCAAGAGGAATATTGGTGATAGTCAATGAAAAATGTGAAAAGACTCAACTCTGGGTTTGAGCATTGTCCATTCATTGATAAACAGGTATGGTGATCTAAGATTTTCCTGGTTTCTTCCTTGATTATGATGGAAAGTGGGAATGGGGTACTTTCTGACATTTAAATCTGGAAAAAAATACTCAAACGCTAAGATTTCACTCAATTTGGAGCAATTGCCCTGCTTAAATCTACCAATTGATGATTCCTTTAAATTCTGTGCAATGTACCACATTTAAATGGCATTTTAAAATTCCATTTGTGACCACATAATATCCATTCAAAGACATCAGTTTTCATAGCACCAAGCGACAGTTTGACACTAATTCCTGATTTACTGGAAAGCCCCAAAAAATTCTTACTCTGTCCATCCTCTTCAAACAGCAAATTAGTCCAACAGCAAAGCCCAGTTTAACAAACAAGTAACTGGAAACTGTGATGATCCAAATGTCTGGAAGTATTCTCGCTCTCACTGTGAAGGACAAAGATATTATTTATACTTTCACTCTTGTAGTAATTATAGTTTTGATAAACGTAGGTCTGTAGCTTTAAAAATAAATCTGTGTTGAAAGATCACATAATCTGTATAAACCAATCAGTGCGGGGAACCTCTAAGGGAGAGTTCTTCTTTTGTTATAGACTTAGATGCACACATAAGATGCTGTCTTGTAAATAAATCAACAAAGTTCATTGTTTCCACCAAGAAAATTAGCCTGGAAAATCAACTCTATAACAAACTAGCTGAAGAGGTGGTGTGAAGGGGAGGTTTTCAGGTTCCTGGGGCATTGGGACCAGTTCTGGGGGAGGTGGGACCAGGACAAATTGGACGGCTTACACCTGGGCAGGACTGGGACTGATGTCCCAGGGGGAACATTTGCTAGAGTGGTTGGGAAGGGTTTAAATTAAAATGGCAGGGGGATGGGAACCTATGCAAAGAGTCAGAGGAAGGGGAATCAAAGACAAGAACAAAAGACAGAAAGCGGAATAAGAAAAGCGATATTCAGAGAAATCAAGGTCAAAAATCAAACAGGGCCTCAGTGAAAAATAGTCGGAACGGGACAAGTAATGTTAAAAAGACAAACCTTAAATCTTTGTGCCTTAACACGAGTAGCATTCGCAATAAAGTGGATGAATTAACTGCACAAATAGATGTAAACAGGTGTGATATAGTCGGCATTACAGAGACATGGCTGCAGGGTGACCAGGGATGGTAACTGAACATCCAGGGGTATTCAGTATTTAGGAAGGACAGAAAAAAAGGAAAAGGGGGTGGAGTTGCATTGCTCGTTAAAGAGGAAATTAACGCAATAGTGAGGAAAGATATTAGCTCCGACGATGTGGAATCTGTATGGATAGAACTGAGAAACACTAAGGGGAAAAAAATGTTAGTGGGCGTTGTATATAGACCTCCACACTGTAGTGGTGATTTTGGGAATGGCATTAAACAGGAAATCAGAGATGCATGTAATAAAGGAACACCTGTAATTATGGTTGACTTTAATATGCATATAGATTGGGCAAATCAAATTAGTAATAATACCGTAGAGGAGGAATTCCTGGAGTGTAAAAGGGATGTTTTTTCCGGACCAATACATTGAGGAACCAACAAGAGAACAGGCCATCCTCGACTGGGTATTGTATAATGAGAAAGGAATAATTGGCAATCCAGTTGTGCAAGGCCCCTTGGGGATGAGCGACCATAATATGATAGAATTCTTCATCAAGTTGGAGAGTGACGTAGTTGATTCTGAGACTTGGGTCCTGAATCTTAATAAAGGAAACTACGATGGTATGAGGCACGAGTTGGCTATGATGGATTGGGAAACGTTACTTAAAGGGATGACGGTGGATAGGCAATGGCAAACATTCAAAGAGCGCATTGGTGATCTGCAACAATTGTTTATTCCTGTCTGGTGCAAAAGTAAAACAGGAAAGATGGCCAAACCATGGTTTACAAGATAAATTACAGATAGTATTAGATGCAAGGAAGAGGCATACAAATTGGCCAGAAAGAACAGACCTGAGGATTGGAAGCAGTTTAGAATTCAGCAAAGAAGGACCAAGGGATTGATTAAGAAGGGGAAAATAGGGTACGAGAGTATGCTTGCAGGGAACATAAAAACTGACTGTAAAAGTTTCTATTTGTATGTGAAGAGAAAAAGATTGGTGAAGACAAATGTAGGTCCCTTACATTCAGAAAAAGGAGAATTTATAATAGGGAACAAAGAAATGGCTGACCAACTAAATACATACTTTGGTTCTGTCTTCACAAAGAAGGACACTAATAACAAACCAGAAATGTTGTGCAACACAGGGTTTAGTGAGATGGAGGAACTGAAAGAAATCAGTATTAGCAGGGAAATGGTGTTGGGGAAATTGATGGGATTGAAGGCTGATAAATCCCCGGGGCCTGATAATCTGCATCCCAGAGTAATTAAGGAAGTGCCCCTAGAAATAGAGGATGTATTGGTGGTCATCTTCCAAGATTCTATAGACTCTGGAGCAGTTCTTACAGATTGGAGGTTAGCTAATGTAACCCCACTATTTAAAAAGGGAGGCAGAGAGAAAACAGGGAATTATAGACCAGTCAGCCTGACATCGGTAGTGGGGAAAATTCGTTATTAAAGATTTAATAGCTGAGCACGTGGAAAACAGTGGCAGAATCGGACAGAGTCAGCATGGATTTATGAAAGGGAAATCATGCTTGGCAAATCTACTGGAATTTTTCAAGGATGTAACTAGTAGAGTTGATATGGGGGAGCCAGTAGATGTGGTTTATTTGGACTCTCAGAAGGCTTTCGACAAAGTACCACATAAGAGATTGACGTGTAAAATTAGAGCGCATGGGATTGGGGGTAGTGTATAGAGATGGATAGAAAACTGGTTGGCAGACGGGAAACAAAGAGTCGGAATAAACGGGTCTTTTTCTGAATGGCAGGCAGTGACTAGTGGGGTACCGCAGGGATCGGTGCTGGGACCCCAGTTACTCACAATATAGATTTATGATTTAGATGAGATGCCTCAGTGTGATTGGGACAAGCTGTGTGAGTGGGCAAATGCATGGCAGATGCAGTATAATGTGGATAAATGTGAGGTTATCCATTTTGGTAGCAAAAACAGGAAGGCAGATTATTATCTGAATGGCTAAAGATTGAGAGAGGGGAATGTACAATGAGACCTGGGTGTCTTTGTACACCAGTCGCTGAAGGTAAGTATGCAGCTGCAGCAGGCGGTAAAGAAGGCAAATGGCACGTTGGCCTTCATACCCAGAGGATTCAAGTACAGGAACAGGGGTGTCTTGCTGCAATTGTACAGGGTCTTGGTGAGACCACACCTGGAGTATTGTGTGCAATTTTGGCCTCCTTATCTGAGGAAGGATGTATTTGCTTTAGATGGAGTGCAGCGAAGGTTTACCCGACTGATTCCTGGGATGGCAGGACTGACATATGAGAAGAGATTGAGTCGATTAGGACTATATTTGCATGAGTTCAAAGAATGAGGGGGAATCTCATAGAAACCTATAAAATTCTAACGGGACTAGACAGGGATGCAGGAAGGGTATTCCCGATGGTGGGGGAGTCCAGAACCAGGGGTCACAGTCTGAGGATATGGGGTAGACCATTTAGGATTGAGATGAGGAGAAATTTCTTCACCCAGAGAGCGGTGAGCCTGTGGAATTCGTTACCACAGAAAGTAGTTGAGACCAAAACATTGTATTTTTTCAAGAAGGAGTTAGAGAAAGCTCTTGGGGCGAAAGGGATCAAAGGGTTTGGGGAGAAAGCGGGAGCAGGCTATTGAGTTGGATGATCAGCCATGGTCATAATGAATGGCAGAGCAGGCTCGAAGGGCCGAATGGCCTACTCCTGCTCCTAGTTTCTATGTTTCTATATAAACTGGTGACAAGGATCAATCAGATCCAGTGCTGTCCCTCGCCCAGCGATTGTGAGTATCTAAGATAATTAAAAGGAAAGGAAGATACACTCATCTGAGATGCCACAGTTTGGCAGAATCAATCCTTTTGAGCCAACCACAAATGACTGGTCTCAATACATAGAATGTCTTGGTTACCATTTACAAGCCACTGAAATCACAGGGGAAGAAACGAGGAGAGCGATTCTCCTCAGTATTTGTGGGAGCAAGACCACAGTTTAATTCAAAGCTTGACAGTACCCAGTGCCCCTGATTCAAAGACCGTCAGTGAATTAGTGAACCTCGTTAAGGGATATTTTTGACCCAAGCCCTCAGTCACAATACAGAGGTTCAGGTTCAATTCACGGAGTAGAGCCCCAGGGCTGACCATTGCTACTTACAGGGAAAAATAAAAACTAACGGAATATTGTGATTTTCATGAAACCCTAAGTGATATGCTCAGGGATTGTTTGTTCTGTGGTGTGCAAGATGATATTATTCAGCGAAGATTGCTGGCTGAAGTGGATCTTGATTTTAAGAAAGCATTTGTGGTGGAAAGCACTGTAAGGGTTTCACAAGCAATTCAAGGTGCACAAAATGGTGCCATTTTCCTAGTTGGGTGGGAACGGTCAGTCAAAAGTGGTGTGAAAAGCCAGGACTCCGATGCTAAATGAGAGGAAACCGCTCAGCAGCAAATTCGAAAACTAATTGGTATCAACATGGAAACAATCATATTCCTGACAATTGCCGATGTAAAAAGGTGGACTGCTATTTTTGTCATGAAGGAGGGCAGATCTTGAAACATTGCAAAGCAAAATTGAAACAGGCTTCCAGGCAACGAACAGCGTCAAATGAAGTACATAATGCAGAAGAATCAGAATCAACCAATTCTGACATTTATTCCTCATTCAGCATGAAAGTAGGGAAGACAGAGCCGATCACTGTCACTTTACAGGTGAATGGGAAACCCTTAAAAATGCAAATCCTGCTTCTACCATTGTAGCAGGAGAGCACACCTTCAGATGTTTCAATAAAGGTGCTCAACCATTAAGTTGAAAATGTATACGGGCAAAGAAATCCAAGTAAAGAGTATTACCAGTGTACCTGTTTATTATTTACACCAAACAGCACAATTATCAGTCATGTTGCTGAAAAGCGAAGGAGCAAGCCTTCAAGGTCGTGATTGGTTGAAAGAAATAAAGTGAAACTTGTCTGAAATCTTCCAGTTGCGAGTAGGAGGACTGCCAGAGCTGCAACAAAAATGACACTGACTTTCGGGATCAACAGGGGAAAATTGAAAACCTACAGGCCAAGATTTACGTGGACTCAGAAGCAACCCCTGGCTTCATGAAAGCAAGACCAGTGCCATACGCTCTGAGAGAGAAGGTTGACGCTGAGTTGAACCAGCTAGAGAGGATGGGTATCGTAAAAACGGTTCTGTTCTCAGAGAGGAGAGCACCTATCATCCCTGTCCTAAAACCAGACCAGATCATCTGGATCTGTGGGGTCTATAAACTAACGGTCAACAAAGCAGCCAAACTGGCCGGGTACCCGATGCCCAAGGTTGAAGACCTCAATGACAAACTAGCAGGAGGGACAACATATACAAAGCTTGATGTGTATCAGGCATATCAGCAACCGGAACTAGATGATGCCTCCAGAAAATTTGTAACAATAAGCACCCACAAAGGGTTATATCTACACATGCCTGCCCTTCAGTTTTCCTTCGGCCTGTGCCATTTTCCAGAGGACAATGGAGAGCTTGCTACAAGGATTACCTCAAGTCGTGGTCTATATGGACAATGAACTAATAACTGGATTCACGGAAATGGAACACTTGGCTAATCTGGCGGGAGTCATGAAACAATTTTTCGAAGCAGGAGTGCACCTAAGGAAGAAAAATTGTACTTTTCAGGCAAATTAAGTCATTTATTTGGACTATCGGATAGACGCCCAAGGGGTACACCCTGTTGAAGAGAAGGATAAAGCTATCAGGGAGGCACCTATGCCTAAGAACGCCTCTGAACTTAAATCATTTGTAGGAATGTTAAATCTTTATGGTCGATTCCTACCAATGGTCTTCTACACTCTCTGCTAAAGAAAAACCATTTGGAAGTCACCCCAGGAAGAAGCCTTCATGAAAGTCAAACAGCTTTTGCATTCTTCAAATTTGTCAGTACACGACGACACAACTAAGGAATTGGTGCTAACCTGCGATGCGCTCCCTATGGAGTGGGAGTGGTACTATCTCACATGGACGATAGTGCAGAGAGGCCAATAGACTATGTATCCAGGACACTTAGCATGCCCGAGGAAGGAAATTCTCAAATCGAAAAGGAAGGCCTGTTGATTATTTTTGGTATAAAAATAATTCCACCAATGGGCGACACTTCACGATATTATCGGACCACAAACCACCCTTGGGTCTGTTTAACGAGGAAAAGGCTATCCCTCCCATAGCTTCTGCACAAATTCAATGATGGGCCCTAATTTTATCAGCATATGAATACAATTATGTGCATAGACCAGGGGTGCATATTGCCAATGCCGATACCCTTAGTCACCTTCCTTTGCAATAGAGCAATGAACATTTCCCAATTCCCCAAGAGATCATATTCGCGATGAATATTCTGCATTCCTCACCAGTCTGTACCAGGCAGATAAGAAACTGGATGGATTGTGTTCCAGTCCTATTTCAATTGAGAGACCAAGTGTCAAGTGGATGGTCCCAGAAACGAGCCCCTGATAAATTGAAGCCATTTTTCGACCTGAGACACGAGGCGAGCAATCAAGATAGTATCCTAATATGGGGTGCACAAGTAGTAGTTCCTTCACAAGGAAGGGAACTGCTCTTAGTAGAGTTACGCAGTGCCCATCCGGGAATCTCAAGAATGAAGATGATCGCGCAAAGTTATCTTAGGTGGCCGGGAATGGACAGCGGTATTGAGAAGGTTGTTAAACACTGTGCAGTGCCAACAGCTACAGAAGTTGCCAGTGGCAGCCCCATTACACTCATGGGAGTGGCCTGGTAGGCCCTGGGTGAGATTGCACATTGGAACCATTTTTCTACTGGTTATTGATGTTCCTTCCAAGTGGTTAGATATTTATGAGATTAACGTCAACATCAGGTGCTTCTATAGAAAAGTTACGCCAAAGCTTTTCTCTCCATGGATTGCCAGAAGTAATGGTCTCAGATAATGGTACTGCATTTACCAGCGCTGAATTTCAAAGAGTTGTCTGCCTAAATGGAATCAGCAACGTGAAAACTGCGCCAAGCCCTCCATCATCTTTGAGCATTCAACAAGAAGCTAGGTTTGAAATGCTAAATACGTAAACATGGCTGAAATTTTAGAATGTGAGATGTAAGGAACATTTGCGTTTTTAGATAAATTAGGTTAATTTGAATTTCAAAGAGATGGTCAGGTGTTACACCTAGCCAGAAGAAGCTAAGCCAAACAGTGTGTTTATTTTTCCTAAAGTTTACTGATAAAATTGGCACTATAAAAATATTTATATTCTGAGAAAGGTAAACTTCCAAAGACAAAGACAATGGAATTTGCATTATAAAGGGAGAAACATGAATACATGAGATGAGTTTATGTGTAAGAGGGGAGGGCATTCTATGATCTAACACAAGTGTGAAAAGCCTCCAGACTCTGTGCATCGAGTTGCTGTCGACAGGAACTGAAGCTGAGAGAACTCATTTTGTAACTCACTGTGCAGGGTATTGTGGGCATTGCCTGGGTCTATTGAAATCTATATGTTTTTACTGTTGCCTTAATGGAGGTGTAACTGGGAGTCAGATTAATTATAGGTTTTAGGAGTTATTATAATAGCAATTTGTAGACTTATGTATGTGCTTGAAATCTTTTCTTTTGTTAATAAATGTTTAATTTAGTTTTCTAAAAACGTATGAGGTCGGGATAGTCTTATTAATTCTGAATTCAGGGCATGCATCACAAGATGAAATACAAATTGTGAAACAGTTGTGACCGTGTGATCACATTCCCCTCGTGGATTTGATCCACCTGGCACACGTCATTTGCCATATCATAACAGAGCTGCCGACCAATCTGATTAGCCAGCAGCTCTCCAACGCCAAATGCTGCAATGGACAGGAATGGCCTGATGGGAAACAGCCCTTAATTGGTCAATAATTGGCCAGTTAGTGCCTTGTTTTTTATTCATTCATGGGGTGTCAGTGTCACTAGCTGGGCCAGCATTTATTGCCCAGCCCTATTTGCCCTTCAGAGGGCGGTGGTGAGCTGCCTTCTTGAACCACTGCATTCCATGTGGTGCAGGTACACGCACAGTGCTATTAGGGAGGGAGTTCCAGGATTTTGAACCAGCGACAGTGAAGGAATGGCGATATATTTCCAAGTCAGAATGCTGCGTAGCTTGGAGAGAAACTTCCAGGTGGTGGGGTTGCTGCTACCCTTGTCCTTCTAGATGGGAGCGGTCAAGGTTTTGGAAGGTCTAAGTAACCTTGGTGATTTCGTGGAGTGCATCTTGTAGATGGTACACACTGCTGCCATTGTGCGTTAGTGGTGGCGGGAGTGAATGTTTGTGGATGGGATGCGAATCAAGAGGGATTCTTTGTCCTGGATGGTGTCCAGCTTCTGCACTGCTGTTGGAGTTTCACTCATCCAGGCGAGTGGGGAGTATTTCATCACACTCCTGACTGGTGCCTTGAAGATGGGGGACAGGCTTTGGGGAGTTAGGAGGTGAGTTATTCGCCACAGGATTCCTAGCCTCACCTACTCTAATAGCCACTGTATTTATATGACTATTCCAGTTCAGTTTCTGGTCAATGATAACCCCCAGAATACTGATAGTGGGGGATTCAGTGATGATAATACCATTGAATGTCAAGGGGTGATAGTTAGCTTCTCTCTTGTTAGAGATGGTTATTGCCTGGCACTTGTGCAGCGCGAATGTTACTTGCCACTTGTCAGCCCAAGCCTGGATATTGACCAGGTCTTGCTGCATTTCAACATATACTGTTTCTGTATCTGAGGAGTCGTGAATGGGACTAAACATTGTGCAATCATCAGCAAACATCCCCACTTCTAACCTTTTGGTGGAAGGAAAGTCATTGATGAAGGAGCTGAAGATGGTCGCACCTGTGACATGATCCTGCAGTGATATGCTGGAGCTGAGATGACTGACCTCCAACAATCACAACCATCTTCAATTGTGCTAGGTATAACTCCAACCAGTGGAGAGTTTTCGCCCTGATTCCTATAGACTCCAGTTTTGCCAGGGCTCCTTGATGCCACACCCGGGCAAATTCTGCATTGATGGCAAGACCAGTCATTCTCACCTCACCTAGGGAATTCAGCCCTTTTGTCCATGTTTAAACTAAGGCTGTAATGAGGTCAGAAGCTGAGTGGCCCGGGCGGAACCCAAACTGGGCGTCAGTGAGAAGCTTATTGCTAAGTAAGGGCTGCCTGATAGCACTGTTTATGACACCTTCCATTACTTTACTGATGATCAAGAATAGTCTGATGGGGCTGTAATTGGCCATGTTGGATTTGTCCTGCATTTTGTGGGCAGGACATAACCAGGCATTTTTCCACATTGCTGGGTAGATGCCAGTGTTGTAGCTGTACTGGAACGGCTTAGCTAAGGGCACGGCACATTCTGGAGCATAAGTCTTCAGATCTATTTCCAGAAGTACAGTCACAAGTACAGATAGACTTTGCACTATCCAGTGCCTTCAGCCATTTCAAGATATCTCGTGGAATGAATTGCAAAGGCTGGAGATTGGCACCTGTGATGCTGGGGACCTCCAGAGGAGGCCAAGGTGGATCATTCACTTGGCACTTCTGGCTGAACATTGCAGCAAATGCTTGTCTTTTGCACTGATGTGCTGGGCTCCTCCGTCATTTAGGATGAGGATATTTTTGTAGCCTCCTCCTCCAGCAAGTTGTTTAATTGTCCACCACCACTCACGACTGGATGTGGCAGCATTGCAGAGCTGGGACCTGATCCGTTGGTTGTGGGACCATTTAACTCTTTCTACCACTTGCTGCTTATGCTGTTGGGCATGCAAGTAGTCCTGTGTTATAGCTTCACCAAGTTGACACATCATTTTTATGTTTCCTGGTTCTGCTCCTGGCATGCTCTCCTGCACTCTTCATTGAACCAGGGTTGAACCCCTGACCTGAAGTTAATGGTAGAGTGGGGGATATGCTGGGCCATAATGTTACAGATTATGTTTAATACAATTCTGCTACTGCAGATGGCCCACAGCACCTCATGGATGCCCAGTCTTGAGCTGCTAGATCTGATCGAAATCTATCCCATTTAGCACGGTGGTAGTGCCACACACACGATGGAGGGACTTTGTCTCCACGACTGTGCAGTGGGCACTCCTACCGATACTGTCATGGACAGATGAATCTGTGCCAGGCAGGTTAGTGACAATGAGGCCAAGTATGTTTTTCCCTCTTGTTGGTTCCCTGACCACCTGCCGCAGACCCAGTCTAGCAGCTATGTCCTTTCGGACTTGGCCAGCTTGGTCAGTAGTGGTGCTACTGACCCACTCTTGATGATGGACATTAAAGTCCCCCACCCAGAGTACATTCTGTGCCCTTGCCACCCTCAATGCTTCCTCCAAGTGGTTTTCAACATGAAGGAGCACTGATTCATCAGATGAGGGAGGGCAGTATGTGGTAATCAGCAGGAGGTTTCCCTGCCCATGTTTACCCTCATGCCATGAGTCTTCATGGGGCCCTGAGTTGATGTTGAGGACTCCTAGGTCAACCCGCTCTCGACTGTACACCACAGTGTGGCCACCTCCGCTGGGCCTGTCCTGCCGGTGAGACAGGAGATACCCAGGGGTGGTGATGGTGGAGTCTCAGACATTATCTGTAAGATATGATTCCCTGAGGATGACTATGTCAGGCTGTTGCCTGACTAGTCTGTGAGACAGCTCTCCCAACTTTGGCACTAGCCCCCAGATGTTAGTAAGGAGGACGTTGCAGTGTTGACAGGGCTGAGTTTGTGTTGTCAATTCCGGTGCCAGTGGCAGCGCCAGCTGCTCAGTCAGGAATTCATTCCGTTTTTGAGGCTTTGTAGTGGTTTGATATAACTCAGTGGCTTTCTAGGCCATTTCAAAGGGCATTTAAGAGTCACCCACTTTGCTGTGGGCCCAGAGCCACACATAGGCCAGACCAGGCAAAGACGACAGATTTCCCTCCCTGAACGGCATTAGTGAACCAGATGGGTTTTTTACAACAATCAACAATGGTTTCATGGTCATTATTAGACTTTAAATTCCAGATTTGTATTGAATTCAAATTCCTCCATCTGCCATGGCAATATTGGAACCTGGGACCCCAGAGCATTACCCTGTGGGTCTCTGGATTACTAGCTCAGCGATGGTCCCACTACGCATTGCCTCCCCCGTGTAAGAAGATATGAAAAGTAAGCGCTCACCATAATAAAAAAGCAGTATAAACTTTCGATGGAGGAAAGAGTAAAATCTAAAACACTTACTGTTAATCTTCAGGTAATATGGAATTAAAACCTTTGGAATGTTTTGATGAAACAAAACACATGTCCAGTTCCTTCTGTCTCGGTCGGCATTCTGAATAATCAGTTGTAACAAACCCTGTTCCTGTTTCTCTTCCTTCAATGTTTTCTCTACAACAGTTTTGCCATCACTATTGATCCAAACAAGTCTCATTGATTCAGTGACATCAGAGACAGAGCAGGTCAGGGTAACGGTGTCTCCCTCAGTCACTGCATCAGATGGTTCAGCTGTCACTGTGTAAACAAGAAAATCATTTACATTTTAAACACTGACTTGATCATTGAAAACAGCAACAACATTCCGTCTCCTACCTTTAACTGTGATTAGTTGAATGGTCACCATTTTATGTGGTCCCAGAGAACATTTGTAAACTCCAGCATCTTCAAACAGAACAGGGACAATCCTCACACTGAAGTTCGCACCATTAAAATTTGCCGCTGTGGGGACCAGTCGATTCTCAAAGTGGACAGTGGTTACATTGATGACCTGGGAATTTGATACAGAAGTTACTATTTCCTCCAAAATTGGAAGATGATGTGATGTCCAATTCCATGCGGCAGAGGTAAAATTACTCTTATAATCACCATAACAAATCAGGTAGAGTTCACTGTGATCTGTGCCTGATCGATAAAGAGTGTAACTCTTCCCATATAAATCTGTAATAGAGCGACAGAGAACAATGTGTTAGAATTGTAGATTGTGGAGGTACAGAAAACAGTAAAATTAATGAATAATCTTAACTTTGCGAAAATATTTTGTGCTTTGATCATCTTAAATTTGTTTCATCACACTATTGTCAAAGATAAGAGTTGTTTAAACATTGTAAATTGGCTGAATTCAAAATGAAAAATCAATAGATTGTCTTGAAAATAAAATAAAATCTTTTTGAGTTATACTATGTTTTTTTGGCTACGAATGACACTATGACATCACATGCCCAAATATTATGAGGTTCTGCCAACAACATCGAGTTCTGCTGATGGGGCTACAGTTTGTATAGACTTTTGCAATGTCCCGAATATGATTCCCTTCAGGCAAGTGCAGTCCACATTTGTATGTAATAATTATTCAGAAATAGCATGATGCAGAATATCATGAAAAAATTCTGCCTCTAGTTCTCATCTCACTAATATGAAATGGGCAGATACCTGCTCCATGCCCCTGGCCCACTTTAACACAATCCAGTTGCTGCTGCTTGAGTTGCTGTCAACGTGATGGTTTCTTCACAGTGAACATCTGTCTCCTGTTACACTTAATATCTTGTACAGGATTTATACCTGTGCAATTCCTGCATGATTTTTTTTATTTCTCTATTATCACATCTTTCAAATTTCATCATCCAGACTAACCCAAAGTCAATTTATTTGCTCGAGCAATACACTTGCCAGCTGGCAAAATTGGAAGGTTGGGAATCCTTTACTTATTGTCCAGGGAGCAATCATGAATGGGGAATAATAAATTAACAGCACCTATAACATCTCACAAAGACAACTTTGAACATGTTATCTGTCCATTTTCTATCCCACACTTAATCCTCCTTGACCATCCTCACTAACAGACACTGTCTCCCTGTCCCTCAATGCATTAAATCTGAAATCTTCAACATCATCAACAAATCACTCCACAGCCTCATCCCAATTTAACTCAGCAATTTCCTGCAGGATGATCTCCTTCACATTCTCTGTCGTTCTCTCATTGTCCCCTACCTCTATTCCACAATTGGTATCAAAATCTTCTGTTCCCTTCAGTCTAACTTCCAGTTTTCCCTTCTTGACCCTCTCCCCCTCCTCCATTGTGTTCGCACGGATTGAAAGCCTCTCTCTTTCTCTAAGCTTTCACTCGCCTTTCTGAACATTCTCACTCATTCTGAGACCCACTTCCTCCCTCTTTAGTGAAGAATATCTTTTCTCTCTTCAAGTCGCTCTGCGACTGAAAGCATTTGCTGGTTTGATTAAACAGTGCGTCACCATTTATAAAACACATGCTGCAATTCAGAGTTTCTACCTTCCGCTGTTGAACTGCCTCACTTAATTTGACAATTCCAGTCTCAGTAAGGTGAGAGACAAGAAAAGCAAATATCAGTTATGTCCTAGCTCCTTAAACTCCACTTTTCTGTCTATAGCTGGTCACTGCTTCCCCATTCAGTTACCTGGATTGTTTCTATACATTGTGTAAATACAAGCTCTGATCTTCTGTTCACTGTCACTTGCATCTTTTCCCCTCGTCCACTCCCAGAGCTCCACTCCCAGTCACTGCCATTCCCTCTGTCCACCATTACTAATGTACGTTCCTATCACTTCCATCCTTCCCTCTCCCGTTCATTGTCATTGATTCCCTGTCCTTCCCTCTTCCCTTAGTCCTGTTCCCAACTCAATGCTTATTTGAAACCTACAGTCTGCACCAACTGGAATCACTAAGTAGCAGCAGCACTTGACTAGAAGTGGTATTGAGAGGAGAGAGCTCAGCTTTTTGTTCAATGTTGATATGTTTATCAGAACCCCACATTGTGACTGTTGGTATGAAGTGTTCATGATTCACATGCATGACTACACTTCTCTGTCCCAGTTTTATGTTAGTAACTCTGAATATTCACTGTGAGGAAATTGCACTTACATTGGAAAACAGGAAAATCTGCATTTCCTTTGATAACAATGGATCCATTTTCCTTCACTTCACAATCATACAACTTCCCATCCTCTACTGTAACATGTTTGACTATCAGATAGGCTGTATTATTTAGTCGGATCCCATCAGTTTTCCTCCGGTTCTGCTGAGATGAGTCTCTCTGTTTCCAGTGAAGACTGACTGTATCTGAGAGTCTGGAGATGGTACAACTGAGAGTGATGTCACTGCCCACCACAGGCTGCTGTGGACTTGCTTCAGCTGTGAAAGACAGATCAATAAGATTTAATGTAATTAGTGGCATTTACAATCCAATGATTAGGTTCTAACTGATCTTGGGATGTGCTCATCATCAGCACATGTGGAGGTGTCAGCTGTGGCTCAGTTCATAGCACCCTTGCCTTTGAATCAGAGGGTTGTGGGTTAATGTCCCACTCCTGGAAACCAAGAACTGTGATTGTACTCAAAAGAGTTGCAATCTGTGACTGTTGATAACTCGAAAGAGTATCAGCACTTGTACCTTCCTGCATTAAAGGGTCTGGCCAGATTAAACACAAGTGCATCTTACCAGTAGAACAACACAGTGGGGATGACAATTCTCGGTCGCCATCCACCAGCACAATTACCATTCCTGGAGTCATAGAGTGATTATTATGGTACAGATTCATGTTTAATTTAAGTTGATTCTAATTTGTGTTAAAGTTATAAAAAGTGAAATCTTGTTGGAAGTTTCTTCTTTGGAAGGGATTTGATAAATTTGGTTGTTTTGGTTCCCCACCGGGATTGTAACTAAATTAGGCTCACGTGGGGGATTAAACCCAGTGACTGTAAAAGGGATTCACTGGAACTTTGACTCTGGGGAATTTACGCCATCAGGACTGTCATGAGCTGAAATGTGCCTTTTTGGTGATAACTGTATCCATGGAACTCGGATGGAGTAAGTCTGTTGTCAGAGGCTACGTGATGATTAAACCCCGCGTGAGGGAAAGGAGTTAAACTCTACTTGAGGAAACCAGAATTATGAGGGACTTTGGAATCTGCACATGGTGCCAAACATTTGGAGGAACTGCCAGAACATTTTTACGATCTATCCTTGTTTTAGACTTGGCTTTAATCCTGGCTTTAATTCTGCTTAAATATTTGGAACCAATCAAATTCTCCGATATAAATCGGAGTTTCGGATGGTTCCAGGTGGAGGGTTGTTATCCAATAGAAGATTGACCTTCCTGGGCAATTCCTGTATAGTCCTTGCCTGGGGACAGCTGGAGGTGGTCGGGGGGCACGGGGGAGTGGGTAGGGGGGTGCCAAGCACATCTTCCGGGTTACCTCCAGGTTAATTCTGGCCAGTAACTTCATAAATGAAACCCAGTGTTGGATATGCTTTGTGAACTCCTCTCAATATGTTCCAGCAACTTCAAAGATCAATGTGCATGAATTCCCCAGTGGGCCGTGGCCCCCTTTTTAATGTTAAAATCCCTCCCCCCTAGGCTGTCACTGAGAAGCCGTCTTCATTTAGCTGGTGGCCTCTCCACACGACGGGGAGTCGATCCGCTGATGGCAAAATGCTGATGGCCTGGAAAAATGGAGTTTGATAGGAATTTACATATTCCAATTGGGTTCCCACCTCCTTGTGATGGGCAGCCTGCCCGATTCTGGTCACACCATCAGTAAAATTCCCCCATGGCAGGACGTGGTCGGGGAGATAATCTGCCACAGATCCCTGTGAAATTCTGGGCACACCACTTCCATTCCCACCTCCTGGGGACAGGGAAAATTCTGCCCTTTGATTCTCTGATTTTCCCTCTATCTCACAATGATGAGAGTTATTAGCACAAGGGAGCTATTTGGTAACAGAATTCAGTACATCTTACAGAGAGACTGTCAGTGTATAGACCATAATAGTGTCTATCGGGTAGATTCCTCAGTTTGTTGTTTCTGGTTAAATTGTCAATATTCTTTAACTCAGGTTGACCATTTCAATAGAAACAATGAACAGAATCTTTCCCCTGATAATTATAATGAGGGATGTGCATCGCACTGGTTAATATAAAGCTCCTGGGCTAATTTTCATGCCACAACCCCACCCCCAGCCCTGTTTCCTGGAACTATCCCATCCCTGGGCCATTTTCCTGGAGGCAGCTTGGGAGTCAGGAAGGCTACCCAAAGTGGGAGGAGTTAAAGGCCTATCAAGGGCAATCAGCAAACTCAGACTGAAATTTTCCAGTCGGTCTGTGGGCCTCCTGAGGCCTGGGGGAACTAGGCCAGCTACCTGCCGGCTACCACCCGGTGGCTGAGCAGGGGGACAAATACTCATGACTGGCTTTCAGGTCCTCCCCACTTGCACAGCCACAGCTACAGCCATAGGCCACACTGTAGAGGGTTCCACTTCCACAATTATGATCCGATTGCTGGGACAAAATTTTAATTTAAAAGATTAAGAAGTTTGGAGAAGGGACACCTCAAGATGGATGCAACCCCTCTCTCTTACTGGAGCTGCAGGCTGCTGTTTTATCTGATCCTCCCATTGGTCCTCAGCTTCGAGAGTCCGGCCACCATCCTCAAATAGCAGGCCAGCCTGCCCTCTAATTGACCAATTCAAGGAAAATCACTGCTGGGTGACTGTGCCCATACAGGGGCAGGATTGTAAACCCCATTTGACCCAAACATCGGCGTCCCGACCCAAAATCCAAAATCCTGAACAATGTGATCCCGGCAATCTCTCATCATTACACCTGAAATTATTTACGGAGAATCATTGTTTTTTTCTGTATTATGTTCCACTCACCTTTGATCCCAAATATTTCATAACGTTTCAGGATTTCATTTTTTGGCTGTGTCTGAGTCAAGGTGAACAATCCAGCAAATTGAATTCTGGGATAGTGAATTCTCAGATCAATGGTATTCCGATCTTTTATTATCCTCTGGAACAACTCGCTGGTTTTAAATTGTCTGCTCCATTTTGCGCTCCACCAGCCCGATCTGTCTCTCCGAAAAGTAACCAGCTGTTGGATTTCTTGCCCTGAGTGTGGTTTCCATTTCCAGACAACAGGACCATCTCCAGTATAGTCTGGTCCTTTTAGTGAGATATCACCTCTCTTATCCAAAAAATAAATATGATTTGTGTTACCTGTTAGAAAGAAGAAATGTAATTATTTTAATGGTAAATCTCAAATTCTTAATCCAAGTTCTTAATCCAATGTCTGTAATAATTCATAATAAAAGCAGAATACTGCAGATGCTGAAAATTTGAAATTAAAACAGAAAATACTGGGATTATTCAGGAGGTCTGGCAGCATCTGTGAAGAGAGAAAAATACTTAATATTTTGGCTGTAATTTGCCGTCCCCGTTGGTGTCGTGCGTCATGGTGGGCGTGAGTGAACAATATGGTGAGAAGGCCAAAATTCGGTTCCACTCTGTTGTGAAACCAGCTTTGCGAACGTCCCCTCCATCCGTCAATAGGTGACCACGTTTCCTGCTGCCACACATCAGGAATGTCATTTTCATACATCTGCATATTATTATAAGCCCTGCCCACTGGAATCATCCCCCCATGCTGGATCATCTGGGAATATCGGCGAGATTATACGCCCACGTGTTTCACAGCAATATGGAAAAGACGGTGCACCTGGTGAGCTGAATTTCCAGAGGAACTCGGGGGCGAGTGTGCACTAACGTTACACAGCGCTCGCCAGGGTCGCCTGTTTGAACTTAAGGAACAGGCGCCACACATTCAGGCGAGGGCACAGGCATTTCGCTATTTCCCGACTGGCTGACTGCGCAGTTCTGGAGCAAGTGCTGCTCTGCCGTTGGTGGGGGTGGGAAGGCAGCACAGCCTGATGGTGGTGCAGAAGTACATGCAGGGAGCGGGGCAGAGGCGGAGGGAGATGGCCACACGTTAGGGAAACATTGTATGAAGTGACCGTTCCTCCACAGCTGAGACAGTTCAGATGCAGCCACATTGACATGCTTGGAGTCGGGCCTCTAGCTTCTCTTCCCAGTGAAGCAATGCAGAGGCATGAAAGTGCCACCAAATGCCCCTGAAATTTTCACCACTCGGGAACAAACTGCAAACAGTTGAGCGGTTTAGTGGACTACAGAACAACTGGACGAATGGGAAAGTCATACAATCTCCTTGCAAAAGCTGGTCATGGAGCAGTCACTAGTGGAGGTGCTCACAGCCCCTTGCAATGTCTTCATTCAGTTTTGGACTAGTCTCCCCCATGGTTCAAGCTAACAGTGCAGCCTTGCAGTGCAGGTTAGGAGAATGCCTGCACCCGAGCTGAGAGCACACCATGCAGTCCAGTGGGCAAAGCTGCCGTCAGTTGGTCCTGTGGAGTAGGGTGGATGTAGGTGGGGTTTTGGGCAGCCATGCAGTGCACTGAACTCTGGTCATCCCAGTGGTGGCCAGCAGTCTCCAACATGCATTAAGGGGCTTTTAGACTTAACCAAGAGAGGTTCTATGTACACCCATGCTAACCCACGCGTCTCTCTCTTTCATCTGGCAGGAGCATGGAGTCTGGTGAACTATCTGTATACCTCGTGGTGCACAGAGAGCAGAAATGAAGGAGAGGAAAGCAATGGAGGCACATGGGTGGGCGGGGGGGGGGGGTAGCAGCACCCTCAGGAAGAGGCAGCTGGGACTCCTGTGCATGGCGCTGATGAGCCACAGTGAGCCTTGTGATTGGCGCCCAACTAAACCCAGGGTCTACAGACGACACTTGTCATTCCTGTAGATGAGTGAGAAACAGTGTCGCCGAAGACTGCGCATGACCAGGGAACTGATAAGTCACATCTGCCAGTGACGGCAGGATTTGTTGCCATGGAGACATAGAAGGTATCCACTGCCAGTGGCCTAGAAAGTGACCAAAGCACTCAATTTTTAAGTCAGTGGCTCCTTTCTGGGGTCCACAGGTGATCTCTGTGGGATCTCACAAGCCTCCACATACAATGGCATCCCGGAGGCATGGATTGGGGGCAGGGATTTAACGTAAGAGGTAGAAGGATAAGAGGGGATTTGAAGAGAAACATTTTCCCCCAGAGGGTGGTGGGAGCCTGGAACTCAGTGTCTGTAAGGGTGTTTGAGTCAGAAACTCTCATAATACATAAGATGCAACACGCCATGGATGCTATATTCATGAAGGCACACAGCTTTGTGCAATGAGCCCCAGATCAGGAAAGCCAGGATGAAAGAGCACTGGGATTTGTGCAGGTCTCAGGTTTCCCACAGGTGCAGGGTGCCATTGACTGTACTGACGTGGTACTCAGGTCTCCATGACAACAAGCGGACATCTTTGTCAACTGCAAGGACTTCCAGTTTCTGAATGTTCAGCTGGTGTGCAACCACCACAAACGCATCCTACAGGTCTGCAGGCAATTGCCAGGGAGTGTCCACAACACCTATATTCTCAGCAGGTCTCAGACCCCTGACATCTTCCAGCGTCCACAGGCTGCAGGGTTGGATCCTGGGGGACAAGGGCTACCCAGAGAGGACGTGGCTGATGACGCCTGTGAGGCGGCCTCAGAATACAGCAGAGCGACGGTATAATGAGGCTCATGCTGCAACTTGCACCTTGGTGGAGCAGACCATCAGGATGTTGAAATTGAGGTTGTGGTGCCTGGACTCTGCAATATATACTCCCCAGAGGATTTCACGCATCGTCATCACTGCTGCGCCCTTCACAACCTGGCGCTGCAACCTGGGGAGGAGCTGCCTGAGGAGAAGATGGAGGAGTTGATTGTCTCTCCATTGAAGAGGACGTCAACAGGGATGAGTTTGATGAGGTGCTCGAAGGGGAGGATGACAGTGATGAGGCTATCGTGTTGTCCAGGTGAGGCAGGCACGTTCGGGAGGCCCTCATAGCTGCTAGATTCATGGAGAATGTTGTCGACTTGCCGTGAAGGGGCTCCATAGATCCTCACCTTGCATCTGTGAACATTTGACTCCTGTCTGGCTGATGACAGTGCACATACCCTCTGTGATAAGGCTCCTGTCATGCAGATGCAGCGGATGCCCATAGTCCCTACATTCCAGAAGGATGATGATGACACGCGGTGAAGACACTCCGTAGATCCTCACATAACTTATGTGAATGTCTGGCTCCTGTCTGGCTTGTGGCAACCCTCTTGCGCTCTGTGAACAGGATCATATCATGGGGATGTTCTGGGGAAACTTTAACTTCTCCTGTTCCTATGGCATCCTTCATGAGCAGATGCCTCCAGGACCACACTGTCACCGGACACAGATGCTGATGAGATGGTGGGCCAGCCACACCTCAAAGGTGCTGAGAGCACACAGAGAAAATGATGGTACTCTGTGCCACCGGCCCAGGACACTCTGGCAGCAAAGATAAGCCTATTGAGGTCCAGGCATGACTATTGTGCCCAGTGACAGTGAAGGCACCATCAGTGTGCTGGGAAGGTTGCATAAGCACAGGGAAGAGGCCTTGGACTGAGACACCTGCCTTTATCTTGTGCAGGAACCAAGATTTCACATCAGAGTGACACGGACACTGCTCATCAGAACAAGGAGCCATAGGCAAGGAGACATCCTTGGGAGTTTATTTACAACAGTGAACATTATGTACAAGTGATTCACACCAGGGCCCAGCCTGTGCTTCCTGGTTGGTCTCAGATGCAGCTCGTTACTGCTGAGCTGTGGCTGTTGCTGTGGTTGAGCTTGGTGCTGCCTGTGGCTGTTCCTGCTGCTGTTTTCCTGTGGCTGTTCCTGCTGCTGTTTTCCTGTGGCTGTTCCTGCTGCTGTTTTCCTGTGGCTGTTCCTGCTGCTGTTTTTCTGTGGCTGTTCCTGCTGATGTTTTCCTGTGGCTGTTCCTGCTGCTGTTTTTCTGTGGCTGTTCCTGCTGCTGTTTTCCTGTGGCTGTTCCTGCTGCTGTTTTCCTGTGACTGTTCCTGCTGCTCTTTTCCTGTGGCTGTTCCTGCTGCTGTTTTCCTGTGGCTGTTCCTGCTGCTGTTTTCCTGTGGCTGTTCCTGCTGCTGTTTTCCAGTGACTGTTCCTGCTGCTGTTTTCCTGTGGCTGTTCCTGCATCTGTTTTCCTGTGGCTGATCCTGCTGCTGTTTTCCTGTGGCTGTTCCTGCTGCTGTTTTCCTGTGGCTGTTCCTGCTGCTGTTTTCCTGTGACTGTTCCTGCTGCTGTTTTCCTGAGGCTGTTCCTGCTGCTGTTTTCCTGTGGCTGTTCCTGCTGCTGTTTTCCTGTGGCTGTTCCTGCTGCTGTTTTCCTGTGGCTGTTCCTGCTGCTGTTTTCCTGTGGCTGTTCCTGCTGCTGTTTTCCTGAGGCTGTTCCTGCTGCTGTTTTCCTGAGGCTGTTCCTGCTGCAGTATTCCAGTGTTTATTCCTGCTGCTGTGCAATTTTTTGTTCCTGTTCCTGCTGCTGAAGTATTCATGTGGCTGTTCCTGCTGCTGTGGTACTTCCTTCTAGTCCTCAACTGGATCAAGAGGACTGCTGCCAAAAAGTCTGCTGCTGCTAGTCTAGTAGAACCTGCTACTGCAGGGTAGGGCCTTGTGATGCCTAGCAAGGTCTGAAGAGCCTGGGAGTGGGAGTTTGGGGAGAGCTGAAGGGGAGAGCACTCAACAACAGCTCGAGGGGGAGGACTTTTGCTGCAAGAGGTGGGAGCCTGTGGGAGAAATGAACTGTATTTTGTCTCTCTGGCTGTCTGCAGGGGTAGGAATGCAACATTCGTGCAGGGAGGGCTGTGAGAGACTGAACTTTGAGGGGAAGGAGACCTGTACCCTACTCTATCTTCCCTTGCCCCGCCTGTGTTTGCTAACAGTGCCCAGAGCCAGCTGCATCTACAGATAGTTACCATCATTCCTGAACGGTGCCTGGGCAATGCTAGCTTTGTGAGGGTCCTGGGGGAGAGTATTGTAACCGATGCCCCTCTTGTGGCGCAGGACTGTGATTATCCTGCTGCCTAAGAGGCAGGATCTCCGCCACCTGAAGAACTGGTGCCCAGTCTCCCTCCTCAGCACGGATGACAAAATCTTTACCAGGGCAATGTCTTTTCACCTTGTCACCGTGCTGAACCACATGATCCACCCTGACCAGTTCTACACAGTCCCAGGATGCACCATCTTCAATAACATCCGTCTGGTCTGGGATATTATCCACTTTTCCCACAGGACTGGTGTGTTGAGTGCCTTCCTTTCTCTTGACCAGGAGAAGGCGTTCGACAGGGTGGATCACGAATATTTATTCAGGACTCTGCAAGTATTTGGGTTCGGGCTGCATCATGTCGCTCAGACTTGACTTCTGTACGCTGCCACAGGCTGTCCGGTTAAGGTTAACGGGTCCCTGACGGCGCCCCTTCACTTTGGGAGAGGAGTGCGTCAGGGCAGCTCCTTGTGTGGCCAATTGTGTTCTATCTGTGTGGAGCCTTTCCTGCACCTCTTGTGGAGGAGGTTGTCGGGATTGGTTCTGCGCAGGCCGGGCATCGGGGTGGTCATCTCAGCTTACACGGATGACGTGCTCCTCATGTTCACTGACCCAGCTGACCTGTGGAGGATGGACGAGTGCCAGGAGGTCTACTCTGCTGTGTCCTCTGCCAGGATCAACTGGGACAAGTGTTCTGGACTTTTGATTGGTCAGCGGCAGATGGATCCCGCACCTGAGGAGCTCAGGCCTTTCACCTGGAGCAGGACAAGCCTCATCTACCTGGGGGTCCACCTCTGCCCTGCTGAGGAATCCTGGCCGGTGAACAGGCAGGAGCTGGAGGCCAAAGTCACCACTCGCCTGCGGCGCTGGACAGGACTGCTCCGAGTGCTGTCTTACCATGTTCGAGTTCTGGTCATAAACCAGCTGATTGCCGCCATGTTGTGGTACCGGCTAGTCACTTTGAACCCTCCCCCAGACATTGTCACTAAAATCCAAAGAATGCTCGTTGGACTCTTCTGGGGCAAAAGGCTGCACTGGGCCGCTGTTGAGGTTCTGAGTCTCCCGCTTAGGGAGGGCGTTCAGGCGCTGGTGTGCCGACACACCCAGATGGTGACTTTCTGACTTCAGTTCCTGCAGCGATACCTTGATAATTAGCTCTTTGCAGAGGAGGTCTTTAAATATGTTGCCCAGATTACTGAAGGCCTCAGGTGATGGCGGGGCAGGCGATTCAGAGGCTGCCCCACCACCAACACAACGTGTTTGCCGGGATTGAACTATTAATGAGTCTGGAAATGTTGGGAATGTTACGATACGGTTTGAAAATCTATTATTGTGGCTGGCAGGGAAAGCGTCCTTTTTCCCATCTGGAACCACACTTAGTGCACTTTGGGTCTAATATGACTCTTCTTCAGAACTGGGATTAGATAGAAATGTGATGAGGTTTATGCTGTTGAAAATGTGGGGGGGTTGCAGGTGGAGCAAAATAAAAGGTCAGGGATAGGTTAGAGGTCTGGAGAGATTAAATGACAAATATGTCACAGAACACAAGAAAAGACCATGGTAATAATAGTATTAAAGAGTAAAGCAGGTGTTAGTAGCAGAATAAAGGAAGTTGTTGGAACTTGCATTCCTCAACCCCTGAAAGGAAGAGAAAATATTTCTTGTTCAGGCGTTGGATGAGACAAAGAATGAAGTGGAACTGGGGACAAGGAGAGCTTTGAGATCGGGTGAGTGTGTGCTGCTGAAGGGAGAGGTCGAGTGTGTACATATGGCGGCAGATGTAATAATTATAGTGTTAACTTAAGAGTCATATTTTTATAATCAGCGAATAATATTGTCTTCATTTCAATCACTATTACAGAGAAAAACAGAACAATCCTATTATATTCAGTCTATTGATTATGAGATTTAGCTGAATATACAACACGAAAAAAAAAACAATCAAAATAAAAAGAGGGGACGTGTTTAAATCCTTATACAGAATATAAAGGTTCCAGAACTCCTTGTGACTCCTGGTCTACAGGGGACATTATCAGGATGGACAGGAGCTCATGGGAGAGAAACTGGGGAAGGATACAGTTATGTGGGTCTCCATCCTGTTTATCTTGTAATGGGGTTTCCCAAGTTGGGATGAGTTCAGGTGTTTCCTGCGTCCACTCTTCACTGTGTCTGAAATGTGACGGGGATAAACCAGCTCTAGGAATCTGACTGGCAGTGTATTTCAGGTGCTGTGCCTTATCAGTGCAGGTGACATCCATGGCTGTGATGGTGAAAAATGTACTTAATGCATTTGAATATTTCCAAATGGCCCCTTGTGACATTAGTCCCATCTTTCAGTCAATAGTTCGTCATTCACTGGAATATATTTCCACCTTCAAATCATCATCAGCCTTTATTTTAAAGGGTAAAAGTGAAATAGTAAAATCCTCACTATAACCAATATTTTGGTTACATTTTCACATCACAAATACTAGAATCACAATAGCTCTGGTTGAAAAACCAAACTGTGTAAAACTATTAAACTTTTTCAAATTAAATTTGAGTTGAACATTATCGTGTAAAAAAAAAACAAATATGGTTGGGGATGCTGGAAATCTGAGATAAAAATACAATCTGCTGGAAACACTCAGCAACTCCGGAAGCATCTGTGGAGAGAGAAAGAGAGGCAATGGGCCCAATTTTAAATCTGTTTTAACGAATGAGCTTTAATTGAATTAAAATCTCACTCGTTTTAACTTTTCAGGTCAATGACTTATCGTCAGTTCTGACGGACCTGAGTATTTCCATCATTTTGCGTAGCTACAATAGGTTCTATAGGCTCAAACAATAAAGTACTTTCAACTGTTCCTCATTTTAGAACCATAAATTCACATTTGAATATTATTATATATTGGAAACCTGAATTCTGTAACATATGTAACCGGTTGACAATTGAATGTTTAAATATCAAATATATGGATTCCAGAAAGAGTTCCACGGAGTGATTGTGATACTTTGAAATGTGACAGCAAGCTATATGATAGAAGTTTGTTATATGCAAGAGTATATGTAGAGGTGAACAGGGAAATTCAGAGATAGTTCAGGAAACGGAGTTAAGAGCAATGAGATATATGTTCAAAGTTTTCATGTTATTAAATTGTTCCATTGCTGGAATCGGAAAAGTGAACTTACATGTCCTGTTAAAAGGAGCAGGAACATAATAATAAAGACATTATTTCCTTTCACAATAGTAGATATGTAAATTCATTAAACACTATGATAGTGTAAAGTAAGATAATTGTGACTGATGGAAATAAGGCACTTACTTTGTGTGAAATCAGGCGGAAGTAGAAACACAAAGAAACTGAACATCGAACCAGCTGGCAATTTGCTGCAGGAAAATCGTAGACTCATTTCACAGATTCAGTCTCTTTGCCTGTGAGAAATATACATTTAGATACAGTTATTGATTATATAGCACCAAAAAAACATGAAGTGTAACTGAAACACATTTCTTCAATGTGTTTATCACTCAGACTGTGTATATAATGAAATGAAGTAAAACATCTTAACACATTATTTCCTCATTCTCATTGGGAAATATAAAACGTGCAATGAAATTCTTCAGTCATGATACCATCTCTCCCTCTGATAAGCGTAATAAAAGTTATACATATTCACATACAACGGACCATATATAATCCACATTTATCCCACAGCAACATACTCTCCTCTGCCGGCAGGTTTGAAGGCAGGAGGGCTCATAAAATCCAATGGGTGTCCTGCCCACTGCCCACCCACCCATTGCTAAACTGTCTCAAATTTTATTCTGCTGTATAGTATCATGTGACACGTAACGAATCAGCTCTAAGTGTGGGGAACCTTAGAGTGGGAGTTCTTCTTCTCGTTGTGGAGCTTGTTGGAAGCATGTAACTGCTGCTACAGCCTGTAAATAAAGTTTAATGTTTCTAATGAGAAGCCTGTCTGGAAAATCAAGCCCAAAACAACCAATGAGTACCTTTAGCGACACATTCATAAGGGCCTCATCACGTACACATTGCCATTTCACCTGTGGTGGGGGGAGGCCAATGCCATGTGGGAAGCCCAGCTGCTTTAGCTGCTCGAACTGCTGTCGGGCAAGGGAGTGACCTCATTGGTGGGCATCCTGTGCTTATCAGTGTCAGACTCCTCAGCCACAATGGTCCCACTCCCTACTGGCCTCTCCAACCTGGCCCCATTCCCATCAACTTCCTCACCTGGGTCTGTCAGCCTGGTCCTGGTGATACCCTCAACTTATCTTAATTCCCCGCTTCTCTTTTTTGGGAGTGCCTAGAGACTGCTGCTTCCATCTGCCACTGCTGTGACTAGAGACTGCTGGCCATATGACTGGCTGCCAGCTCTTTATGTCAGAATTTCCTCCCACAATAGGGACAAAAGTCTCACCTTAAGGCAATAAACGCTGCTGCCAGTGTGATGGGCAGAACCCCCAGTGACTTTTAAGACGGGGATGTAGGGATCATGATGCCCTGTAACATCCAGCCCATAGACTTTTAAACTAAAAATAAAGTAATTGAATTAGGAATTAAAAAGAGAAATGTAATTACCAATTATAGGAAGAATAGACAAAAAATACATTTACAAAAGATCTCTCCAGCAAAACTATTTAAATGATATTGATCAAAAAAAATTGAATTTTATGCAAATGAGTGTATTAATTGACAGCAATTAATATTTATGCACTCATGTAAAGCTTATTGATAATACCAATATAATAATAAACTTCCAACGGCATTATCATCGCTAAATCACCCATCATCAATAGCCTGGGGATCACCATTGAACAGAAACTCCATCGTACCAACCATGTAAATGTTGTGGCTGTTGGAGAAGGTGAAAGGCAGGGTACATTGTGGCAAGTGCTTCCCCAATAAACTCCCCACCTTCTACAAGGCCAAAGTCAGGAGTGTGATGGAATATTCTCTTCCTGCCAAGGTAAGTACATCTGCAACTGAACAAGAAGCTTGACTATCCCAGACAAATTAATCTGCTTGATTGGAAACCCATCCAATACCTTAAACATTCATTTTTTCCACCACTAGCATAACATTGATGCAGTGTGTTCAATCTACAGGATGCGCTGCACAGCACAACAAGGCTGTATCACAGGACTTCCAAAATCTATGACCTACAGACTAGGTGTGTATTATATATGAAAAATTATGGTGCTTCTGCCTGTGCGCAGAGAAACACCGTTTGTTCCTCAAATCTCGAGCTATGCGGTCTGGCTCTGTAGTTTGATGGTTTCAGCACTACAGGAGCTGGAGAAGAATAAAATGGCGCTGTTTCTGCTTCCAATGACTCCTGAGGTGGTCGGTGCCGATTGCCATCTTTTGAAATGCACTCGTTCAGTTGTCCTGTGTGTGCATCATGAGAATGCAGAATGGGCAGACCACATTGTCAGTCAGCATTTAACATTGATTGGATAGGTGACCTGCAATTTTGGACCTCACACGCGCTCTTACCACCGGTCTTAACAACGCACCTGAACTTGGGCTCAGCTGCAATGAGGGACCCTCAATCAGCATTATTTAAATGGTTCACTATGGAACATCCAGGGAGAGAGTTTTTGATATTCTTTTGCTGTTTTGGTGGAAGTCTGTGTCCTGTGTGGTGACACCAGTCAGCCGTTCCCGCCATCTCCAAGCTGCCA
This sequence comes from Cetorhinus maximus, assembly GCF_964194155.1. Lineage (NCBI taxonomy): Eukaryota > Metazoa > Chordata > Chondrichthyes > Lamniformes > Cetorhinidae > Cetorhinus > Cetorhinus maximus. Next base: position 72,507 of record NW_027597017.1, read on the forward strand.
CATCAATCCGAGTCGTCTGTTTGAGGACAGATTACTGGAGTGCTGTCTGAAACTGGGAATCCCTTTGAACACTGGCATCCTCGGCCATGATGACAGCTGCCTGAGCCTGGAAGTCAAAAAGCTGAATTACATGGAAACCAACAGAGATCTCATGAGCTCAGCCTGAGTTTCCACGTCAACACTGAGACAATGATTGGCTTCAGATTGTGCCACAATGGAAGTTGAGACATTGATCATCAAACGCTGCAACATTGCTGGGTTCACAAATATTCTAATGGTGTTGACCACTATTTCCCGCTCTCCTTTCCAAGCTCCATAAAAATCCCTGCTCCATGGTCCTTGACAGTGACAATAGATCTGTGGCAGGCTCGCCAATGCATCAAACATTTTGGTCGACATGCCCACCAGCTTTTTTCTATGTGCCACCACATCACAGTCCATATCTGAGCCCTCTGCAGGAGCACACATTTGTAACTTCACTCTCCAGGAAGCTGGGACACTGGCCTGACTCACCACATGCAGATCTCACCTCTATAACACCCACTCAAGTTTTCATTCTTCCTGTATCTGAGCCGGTGCCTTTGTGTGTCAGATCAAGTGGTGGTCCTTTCTCATCGGAGGTTTTTCTCGGCCAGCATCCTCGTTCACTAATGACTGGCCAAGTATTCTCGTGCCTCTGAAGGAATAAATTCACATGGGGAGAGTTGAGGTGAGTGAAGAGGGTGTGGTTAGAAATCATGAAATGTATGGTTACACCATCTCCTGTTTCTACATCATACCAGATTGTGAGATGAGTGTAATGTGGTCTTTCAGAAGGTAAATAAGGCAGGAACAGTCTGTCATCCTCAATGGTTTCAGCAAACCTAGTTGGCTCAGCCTGAATGATGGTCATTCCAATAGTATTGAGCACTAGGTGGTTAGAGGATGCAATCGAGCCTGTCCCCATTGGTTCTCTGCTGCTCGCTCCTGTTATGTGTTACCTTATGTACTGAAAATGAAACAGGAGAGGGTCAGTGAATGTGTTGCCATGTGTTTGTCTTCCATGGATGAATAGCTGGGAGTATGTATTTTAGAGGAGATGCAGAGCATTTGAATGTTAGGCATGATCCCTGATTACTAGAAGCTATAGGTAGGGGTGTGGCTCATTTATTAATGTGTGAGGATGGTGATGCGGATGGAGGCAATAGCATTGAAAAATGCATTCACTGACCTTCACTACTTGTCTGAGGTCATTGAACCTTTTCTGCCACTGTGTCCAGATCCTCAGGGCCAGAAACCTGGCATTGACCTCTGTAGCTATTTGCTCCAATTGCCATCTAAGTGCTGATTGGGAAGGCTTCTTAACCTCCTGTGGAAAGGTGAATTCTCCCTTCCTTGCCACCTCCTGCATTAGGGCATCTAGCGCTGTACCTGAGAACCCAGGAGTCCGCTCCCCAGCTCTTGCTGCCCTAATTCTCCGGTTTTATCCTGCTGGAAAAAGTCTCTCCCATCCAAGTCCAGCACCTGCAGCAGTCAGAATACACCTCCCGTTTAAGAGGTAAAGGTTGGCATTAAGAAGTGCCAAATAACTTTGAGTGGGACTAGCCTCACACTAACCTGGGCCTCCTGTGAAACATGAAGCTACAGTGCATCAGATTAACACCTCATTCAAATGACGACACCTCCAAAAAAAATAAAATTTCAAATATACAAAAGTAAAACACTCAGGATGCTGGAAACCTGATATAAAAACAAATAATACTGGACATTCTCAGCAGGTCAGGCAGCATCTGTGGAGAGAAAGAGAGTTTATGTTTGAGGTCAAGATGACCTTTCATCAGAATGGACTGAAGAATCAGTTGAGATTAGATATCCAGACCCCTGGAGTCGGATTCACAATCTTCTGACTCTGATCGGAAAGGGCCACAAATAAGTCCAGACGAACACTTCATATTTTGAACATTTCAACTGAAATGTGTAACAAGTGATTTTTAAATGTGGCACTACAAATGAAATACATCATACCAACTCTGGAATACAAGTTAAATTATTTATTTCCAGGTCAGTAAATGTTGGGCATAATTGTCATTTGGTTGTCTAATTGCCCTGACTTTGATCATGTGAGCAGCACAATGAAGTAAATGGTTATCTTTGTTTCACAGATTTAGAACCACAGCCACATCCTTCAACATTCTGCCTAAGACCCCAATGTGGTTCATCTAAAACTGTGACAGGAAGATAATCATCTACTGCTTCGGGTTAGTCACGTGACCAGAGTCAGGAACCGTGAGGCAAGCCCATAAATTACATTATTTTCCAACATTTTAAAGAGACAAGTCCTCCTGATTATATATTTACATACTGCATACTTGAAGGATAAGGTATCTGATATGGTGCTACTCACAGTAGGTCTGAGGGTGGTTTGTAAGAACAGGAGCATTGTACCACATCACAAGCACTGTGCTGAGAAAGGGAAACTTTGACAATATGAAGCTGCAAGATTTCATTGCCGTGCTTTTGAAGCTGAATTAGAAGGTAACAGGTTGGCAGATCCTTAGGTCAATTAGAGTATCTGCTTTTTCCTGTATCATATTCACTGGAGGAGCTGAATTAAAATTAGGGGTAGCTGCTGAGTCCATGTTAAAGACAACCAATCAAGTTTGTCCATCATGATTCACCTGTTCTGTTGCATTGTATTTGCTGACTTTAATTTTTTATTTTCCTACGAGGCATTTTCATTTCAATTGGACATCATGGATTGGTTAAAGAATTGAATAGACAACTGAAGTTTGAAGGACAACGAAAACCTCAAGTAGAACCAGAACATCACATGGCAAACTAGAGAAACCAAGACTAGTTATAGATAAAAAAAAATTACATTGGCCAGGCAACAAGCAGGAGAGATTAAAATGTGTAAAATGGCAGATGGCATTCATTCAGTTGTAAGAAACCTCCTTGGAGTTTTATGAAAAAGACAAAACCACATGAACAGGCACTTGATGTCCTTGTTTAGCCTCATGAGGAACAGGGTGCAGCAGAAGAACTGATTTGAAAGTGTAAACGTTCAGAAAGTAGCAGATCTTTGAGCAACGTGTTCGATTACTCAAACCACATTTAAATCAATCCATTAAAAAGAATTATGATCACATTTAGATTGCTTATCTTGTGGGAAGAGACTTGCAGAAACACTGAGACTGAGCAGCAAAGCTCCCAGTACAGAGATAGACAACAAACTGAGACTCTCAGTCCTTACTCTGCACAATTAATTCATTGTCGTTTTCTCTTGTGAAACCACAGAACGGGCACTTCCACTTTCTTTGCAGCTCTGGATTGTGACATGATCAGAGCTGTTCACATTCAAGCTGAGATAGAAAATATTATAATAATATTTTATATATTGAACTCCGGAAAAGGAGATAACCTGACAAAGAATCTGAAGTTGTGGAGCATGTTCCACACATATCAGGAAGCCACCTGAAAGACTGAAATTGTAAGCTCCTTCCCCAGTGTAAATATTATGTTGTCTTGAAAAATATGTACTTGTAAATATAATTTGTATAGCAGAGTTAAAGGGGGTGGAAAATGGTAATTATGTTTTTATTTAGTGTGTAACTTACCTTTAAGAATAATACCTGTAAGGAAGATCACATGATCTGTAGTAACCAATAGGAGAGTAGTGCAGGTACCTCAGCAGTCAGTGTAGAGATAGAGTTGGACCTGAAAACACACGTGTAGTCATTGCTAAGTATATTGTAAATAAACTTAAGATGTCCGCACAAGAAGTGTCTGCAGATCAACTCTATTACTAATAGTATAACTCGGCCACCCTACAATAAACTGGTGACAAGGATAAAACAGGATTGAACAGAAGAAATCAAGGGCAGCATTTTCTGCCTGTCGGGCGGGCGTGGTTGGACTGGGCACTGACCTGAAAGGCGCCCGTGATCGGGTCCACGCTGCCATTTTACGCGGATGGGCCAATTAAGGTCCGCCCAGCGTATTTGCCGACTCCCATGAATAGCAGGAGTGTGTAGGCGGCGCGGGCGTGCACAGACTGCTGGGTCCAATAGCGACCTGGCAGCCTGTTTAAAGGAAGACCTGGCAGCCTGTTTAAAGGAAGGCCTGGCAGCCTGTTTAAAGGAAGGCCTGGCAGCCTGTTTAAAGGAAGGCCTGGCAGCCTGTTTAAAGGAAGGCCTGGCAGCCTGTTTAAAGGAAGGCCTGGCAGCCTGTTTAAAGGAAGGCCTGGCAGCCTGTTTAAAGGAAGGCCTGGCAGCCTGTTTAAAGGAAGGCCTGGCAGCCTGTTTAAAGGAAGGCCTGGCAGCCTGTTTAAAGGAAGGCCTGGCAGCCTGTTTAAAGGAAGGCCTGGCAGCCTCCTGTAGGCTGCTCACAATGGCCACGTCCAGGTCACACCGTAGGTGGTCAGCTGAGAAGAGCACACTGGAGGGAAGGGCAGAGGAGCAGGGCCAGGCTGCAGGGTCTGCCCCAGGAGTAGGCCAGGCTGCAGGGTCTGCCCCAGGAGCAGGGCCAGGCTGCAGGGTCTGCCCCAGGAGCAGGGCCAGGCTGCAGGGTCTGTCACAGGAGCAGGGCCAGGCTGCAGGGTCTGTCACAGGAGCAGGGGCAGGCTGCAGGGTCTGCCCCAGGAGCAGGGCCAGGCTGCAGGGTCTGCCCCAGGAGCAGGGCAGGCTGCAGGGTCTGCCCCAGGAGCAGGGCCAGGCTGCAGGGTCTGCTACAGGAGCAGGGCCAGGCTGCAGGGTCTGCTACAGGAGCAGGGCAGGCTGCAGGGTCTGCCCCAGGAGCAGGGCCAGGCTGCAGGGTCTGCTACAGGAGCAGGGCCAGGCTGCAGGGTCTGCTACAGGAGCAGGGCCAGGCTGCAGGGTCTGCTACAGGAGCAGGGCCAGGCTGCAGGGTCTGCCATAGTTTATGTCCAAAGCCCTTAGTTGCAGCTGATGACCTGGCCGATTTAGCACTTAGGTGCTGAGTATGGAAGTGCCAGGCAAGGCTGGTCCTTCTGATCCATTTGTGTGGAGCTAGCTTAAGGTTCGTTAGATTAAAGCCTCTCGGGTGTCCCTGCCTCCTTGGTGTAGTCCCGGGTCAGCAATTTGCCCCTCAGCATTCCCCTGTGCTTCCTCATCCTCAGAATCAGTGCTGGACTCATCGTGCGCAGCCACATCCACTGCATCAAAGTCTTCATTGTCCACTGCGTCCTCCCTTTCCAGTGCAAGGTTATGGAGAGCACAGCATGCAACCACTATCACCGACACTCGATCTGAGGGGTACTGGAGTGCGCTCCCTGAGCGGTCCAGGCATCGGAAGCGCATCTTGAGAAGATTGATGACTCTCTCCACCACAGTCCTTGTGGAGGCATGGCTCCTATTGTACCGCTGCTCAGCTTCTATTCTTGGATGGCAGAGAGGTGTCAAGAGCCACCTTCAGAGGTGATAGACCTTGTCACCCAGCAGCCATCCAGCCGAGCTGAGCTGGAGCACTGAAGAGCCCCAGCACCTGGGAGTGTCTGAGGATGTAGGCATCGTGGGAGCTGCCTGGGTACCTTGCACAGACTTGTAGAATCAGCATCCTGTGATCACACACTATCTGCACGTTCATGGAGTGGAAGCCCTTCCTGTTGACGAAGGCACCGGGCTCACCTGCTGGCGCCTTGATGGCCACATGTGTATAGTCTATTGTACCCTGGACGCGGGGGAAGCCAGCAATGGCCACGAAACCTCTGGCTCGCTGTGTCTGGCTTGCCTGGTCCCAGCAGAAGTGGTCAATACACATAAGAACAGAGCGTCTGTAACCTGCTTGACACAAGTATGGACCGCTGATTGGGAGACACCGCAAGGATTACCCACCGAGCCCTGGAAGGAGCCAGAGGCATTGAAGTTGAGGGCAACTGTGACCTTCAGAGACACTGGCATGTGGTGCTGCCCACACAGTTAGGAGAGATCACAGGGCCAATCATCCGACAGGTGTAGTTGACTGGATCCTTTGACAGTCGGAGCCTCCTTCGGCACTGCACCTCAGTCATGTTGAGGTAGCAGCTTCGCCGCCTGTATACCCTGGCAGCAGGATAGTGGCGTCTTCTGCAGCCCCTTCCACTTTGGACTACCCCTTGGCCATGCGCCCCTTGTGCCTGCGCTTGTACTCCCAGAGGTGGCTCCCCTGGAGGCTGAATGTGCACACCTGGCCTCCTCCTTATTCTAGCCCTCCCTTCCTCCTCAGAGGAGCTGCCTCCAGTGGACATGTCAGAACCCAAACCCAGGCTAAGGGGAGGTCTCCGGAAAGCTGCAGGCCTGATAAAGATTACAGACTGCAGAGTGCTGACCTGGTTTACCAAGGCTTCTATGCCCCTGTTTTTCTCTTCCTCCTTTCTTGAATAGCGGGGTCATAACTTCCAACCTTCTTTTTGGAATATAGGGAATTTTGGAAAATTATAGCCAGTGCATCCATTATCTCTGTAGGTGTCTCTTTCAGGAACTCGGAGGTGAGTGCACAGTAATGTTGCAGAGTGTCCGTTCGGGATGCCTGTTGGACTTCAATGTTGAGGTGTGTTGAGGGGCGGTGGGGAAGGGCAAATGCAGCCCTGTGGCTGAGGTGACTTTGTGGTGTGGTTGGGGTGGAGAAAAGTCTGCCCTGCGCTTGAAGGCAGTGCACAAGCACATTTAGGGTGCCGGAGGGTGGGGGTGGTGGGTGAGGGAAGCAGCACGCATGAGGGACACCTTGTATAAATTGACCATTCCTCTGCAGCTGAGAGAGTTCAGGCACAGCCACATTCATATGATCAAGGTCGGGCCTTTAGCTTATCGCATCGAGTCCAATTGGGTTCAGAACATTAACTCTGTCTCTCTCTCTCCACAGATGCTGCCGGACCTGCTGAGACTTTCCAGCATTTTCTGCTTTTATATCTAGAAAAACATTTATCTCTATTTGTTCCATCTCTGTCTTTTGCTCAGACATCTTGACATGTCGTCAGATTTTTTGCAGCTTTTATTTTAAAATAGTCCATTTAATAATGAAATTGGAAGCTGTTTAAAAACGGCAACAATTACATATAAAGAGGAAGGAACAATGGAGTGAATGTTCACTTCTGGTTTTATCGAAGTTTCATGAGTGACAGATGGAGATAATTTTACAGGAAATGATTGAGGTGGACAGGTGACTTGATCCAAGTGTTTACATTGATGGGAGTGACTGAAAATTTAGGTGTGAGCAAGTTATTTGAGTCGAATTATGAATATAAAACTAGAGGAGCTGGGTAAAAATATGAAACCTGAGATGAACAGGAACAGTTTCCCGTGTGACAACTCCACTACCCGCTGCTGATTAAATACCATTGGCAGTGGGGTGAGGTCCTCACGTGGGAATTAATTTCATCAATTGCCATCCGTCCACAAAACTTCCCCCCCCAGAATTAAAGGGGCACCGGCAGTAAGGTAGCAGGGTTCCCACAATACACCACCAACCCCACCCCCCGACCGGAATATATGGTTTCTGCCTCCAAAGTCAGGGGGGCAGAATTAAATTCCACTCAGAGTAGCAAATTACCCCAGTTTTGCAGTGGTAATATTAGCGAATCTGTCAGCATTGGCCGTCAGTGCTTCACTGAAACTGAGCAATTTCTGGAGTCTGCACGAGGGCAGAATAACATGGAAATTCAGAAAAAAGCACAATACTGTGGATGCTGGAAATCTGAAGCAAAAATGCAGGAAAAACTCCGCAGCTCTGACAGCATCTGTGGAGAGAGAAAAACAAAGTAAATGTTTTGAGTCCGTATGACCCTTCTTCAGAGCTGAAGAGAAGTGGGAATGTGATGAAAAACCATTAACAACCCCTTTGTCCTTTAGTTCATGACATCTTTGCCAATACCTGCTTGGTCCCCACCTGTTGCTGCCCTTCTGTCCAGCTGCACCTGCCCCACCCCCCTTAAACTGTTTAAATTCATCACATTTCCACTTCTCTTCAGCTCTGAAGAAGGTTCATACAAACTCGAAACGTTAACTTTGTTTTTCTCTCTCCATAGATGGAAATCCAGATGTTGCTGTCAATGATTCAGTGCTACTCCAGAGTATCTCTGCCACTGCATGCACGAGAATCCCTTTGGCGCAGCTGCAGCTTGAAACTGCCTTCAGGAAAGGGGAAGTCTGTGCCACAGATATTTCCGGATCTTTCCAGGCAGTTTTCTTCTCAGGCAGCAGCGAGAGCATTGCCTTACAGCTGATCATAAAATCCAGCCTCTTCATTTCTTGGCTCCAACCCTACTTCAGCTCTCTAGCACAGCAATTCACAGCAACACAAATAACAGCGCGCATTAAAAATCAGAGCACCAAACTCCTGTCTCAGAAGAATTTCAGATTATAAAGATTTGTATTTATATAGTACCATTCGTGACCTCTGGATGTCCCAAAGTGATTTACAGCAAAGTGTCTTTACTTGTGAAATGGAGTCACTGTTGTGATGTGCAAAACACACCAGGCATTTCACACAAAGCAAGATCCAACCAACAACAATGGAATAACGATCAGTCAATCTGTTGTTATAGAAAGTGGTTGAGGTGTAAATGCTGGTCAGACCATCACGGAGAATTCCCTTGTTCTTCTTCGAAATAGAAAGTGAGGAAAGCTGAGAGGGTGGGCGGGGCCTCAGTTTATCTTCACATTCCAAAGGCATCATTTTTGCCAATGTAGCATTCACTCAGTACTGCACAGAAGTAGCCTGGATGTAGCGATCAAGTATCTGGACTGGGACTTGAGCCCACAATGTCTCAATCAGAGGTGAGTGTATTAATTTATATTATATTTATTCAACATTAAAAATATTTACATCATTGGAATTATTCCTTTGTTCTGTACAATCATTCTTTTGGCAGTTTTTTTACTACATAAGTTAAATGCATTAAAGGTTTTTAAAAACATTAACACTTTGGCAGTCTCTTCTTGGCCTCGACCTATCACTGGCCCCCTATCGAGCTCTACCTGTCCCACCCCATTCTACCAGCTTATATTTCATCTCATTTCTACATTTTTTAGTTCTGATGAAGGGTCATACGGACTCAATTTGTCAACTGTATCCCTCTCCGCAGATGCTGTCAGACCTACAGAGTTTTTCCAGGTATTTTTGTTTTTGTTCTAGATTTCCAGCATCCGCAGTTTTTGCTTTTATTTAAAAACATTATTATTGTTCTCTTATTGTGTACAGTCTTTCCTTTACCATTTATTAGCTTCAGAAATTAAAGTTCAATGTGTCGACCATGACATATAGTGATCAATTAAACTTCAAAAATTGTCCAAATATGTCGTCCTTAAAGTGTTCTTTTTAATAATAGATTTACAAAGCTTGCTAATGATTTTTCAGTCTCTATTTGAAATTCTCTTTCAGGATTAAACTTCTTCCCTTATCAAATAGAACATTCCTTCATTGAACAATCACAAATCTAAGCACACTTACCCATTCAGTTAATGGACGTCCCATCAGACTCTCCTACAATCCCCATCTCAGAAAAGTGGTGAAAGTGTTGGCACTGAGCCAAGGCAGATACCTGGACTATAAATTTATGCTCAATAGATACAAACAAACACCTATATACATATCGTAAATGAACAGTCACAAACTTTCAATGTCAAAATTCAAAAATTATGAGCTAAAAGAATTGAAAATCCAGGTTAATAATTTTGCTAATTTCCTTTCAAAGTTTACAATTTTAGGTCCTTGCACAGAATGTTGGGAGCTCCCTTCACAAACAGGTCAAACATTCCCTGATAGGGAAAGATCAAAGGGGAAGGTCTGTGATTGGGCAGATGGCAGGAGTCATTCAATGACTATAGGAAATACTTTCCCATTCCATTCTGAACCAATCTCATCACCACAATCTATCAATACAATCAGTTGATTATTGGGGTTTTTAAATGATTGTTGAGGATAGACAAATAAATCTTCCCCAAAACTTTACTTACTCCAACTTGAATTTGCAAATTTACTTTTCCACATCATTTATTCATGGTGATATTATTATGATTATTTTGTTGTTAAGCTTTTAGCCATGGTTGGTTATAAACAATCCCTTGTTTGAGAGCATGGACACAACCTACCCCTGAGGTTCTGCTGCCTCGTTGTGTGCTCAGGTGCATGACAGGGTCAACATCAGTCCCGATGGTCATAAAAACATGACGACAGTGTGGAGCCTCACCAGACAGGAATGGAGATCAGGAATTCAGAACAACTTCCAAACAAATTTCCACCCATTGCAATTTCATAAAATAGCCTGGAAAGTTAGTGCTTGTGAAGTAAAATAAGAGATACTGAGACTGGGAACTACTGAAATGATACTTTGTAATGTAAACTAATGTAGCTATATAAAAATATCACCACAGGGTATATCCAAAAGAAAACCAAATCTTCAATTTCCGAGTTTGGACTGATCACTGGCCACAGGCATGCTGGGCTGAATGGTCTCCTTCTGTGCTGTGTCATTCATTCGATGATCTCAAATCAGTGTCAGGGTTCAGGGTCTGTAATTGGACAGTTTCTTTATTTCCTGTCGCATTGGGTGGATTCCTGTTGTTTGATATCGAAGAAAAGGGAAAAAATGCACTTAAATAAATCCTTCAGGAACAAACACTGGGCTTAATCGATGGGCGAAGTGGAAATCGAATATAGACAGTTTTACAGAATGGGAAACTGAACCAAACTTGACCCACACAAAACTGATTCATTGTTAATGGGATCACTGTAACAGGTAAAGTGCTGAGTTTTCCCAGGCATCCGGAGGCGGCTTTGGAACGTGGCAGTGAGGAAACTTGGAAAGGTCTAGATCGGATTGGGTCCTCAATGCATTGTTGCCTCCATGAGATTTTCCAGGAGGTGGACTAACGGGTTTGAGTAGTACGGTGCCATTGAAGTGTGGCCATGAACCAGTTATCTGCATGGGGAAAGAGATTGTCCCTGGAATGCATAGGCATCTCACTGGGTTAGGGATCTGTCAATAGATCAGAGTTGGCATTGCAGCAGGAGCTCCGAGCTGGGACTCAGTTGAGGGTTTCAGATTATTTGTCAGCAGTAATTCACAAAGTGGGGCTATCCCCAGAGAGCAGGCATGCACTCACACCCACTTCATGGAGCCCGATGTCTCCACTAATCCTTGCCTTGCTCCAGTGACAGACTCTTTTCTCCCATTGAAAGTGCCTCCAAGGTGCCACTGCCACTCTTCTTGCCCTGGCACTACCCACATTATCAGAATGGCTGAATTCCCTATCCACAGCCCACACTGATTGGAACACTGGAACCTGGCTGCTGTTCCTAATTGGACAAGGTACCTGCAGGCAGCTGCTAAATTGGCCGCCTTCAGGGAAATTGCGTCCGATATCCCACCACAACCACATCCAAATTCCTGACCTGGAATTCAACCCAACGTTGGGAATGGCAGGCTATTGCAAAATTCCACTCAAAGGCTTCATTGGAAGCAATTGGAAGGAACAAACCTGACTGGAATTATAAACTCGCTCCAGTTGCTGATAGAATGTTTTGTGGAAGATTTTTCCAGCTGTGAAAATCTGAATGTAAAGTAGATTCACGCCACTGAAGCCAAAGCTCATGGCCAAAATGTGACCATATTTCTATCAGGATCTCCTTGTGGCTGACCAACCTCATTCATTTATAATCAGTTCTGACCATCAGAGATTTCCCTGATTCATTCATTGCTGGAACTCATAAACAGCTGGTGTAGTTGAGGCATTACATTGAAGATTCATGTCAGGGGAAGCGAGAGATCACATGAAAGGGACATGAATGGAAGGAAAAGTCAAAAGTGTGGGAAGAGCTCATGTGGTGCATGAACCCCAACATAGGCCAGCTGGGCTGAACGGCCTGTTTCTGTGCTGTACCTAACATATAATTCTATGTAAACATCTTAAACAATACAGATTACCTCACACCCTTGAGGTAAATTCAATCTTCCCAGTGGTTACAACATTTCTGTGCCTTTTACCCAACTGGTTCCTTTTCTACAAATCTCACTTCACTGAGAAGTATACAGCCTTGAAACATTCCTCCCTGGAACACAAACTGGTCAGGGATCTCCGAAATAGAATCTTTCATTTTGAATTGATTGAGATTTCACCATGAGGAAATAGGTAAGCCAACCCTGCCACAGAGGAAGAGGTTTGCAAAGTGACAAACCGATTTTGAAACCCAACCCTACTGAAGCTCTCTAGTGACACCAGCCCACAATAACAAGAATAACAGCACACACAGAAAATATACTCAAATTGTCACAAAATATAGTAGTATTTTCAGTACATCGTCATTTTTAGATCTCAGGCTTTAACTGTTAAAATGTTGCTTTCTGACAGTCTTCAAAGTAATCATTTGCAAAAAGGGAACATTGGTGATAGTCAATGAATAATGTTAAAAGATTGGACTCCGAGTTTGAGCATTGTCCATTCATTGATAAACAGGGATGGTGATCTAAGTTGTTCCCAATTTCTTCCTTGAGTCCTGTGGAAAGTGGGAACAAGGAACTTTCTGGCATTTAAATCAGGAAAAGTGCCAAAGCTCTAAGATTTCACCCAATTTGGAACAATTGTTCTGTTTATCTTAACCAATAGATGATCCCTTTAAATCCTGGTAATGTACCACATTTTAAAATTCAGTTTGTGACCACATAATATCTGTTCAAAGGCATCACTTTTCTCAATGTCAAGTGACAGTTCAATGCTAATTCCTGACTTATTGGAAAGCTTTAAATAATTCTTACTCTGTCCATCCTCTTCAAGCAGCAAATTAGTCCAACAGCAAAGCCCAGTTTAACAAACAAGTAACCGGAAACTGCGATGATCCAAATGTCTGCAAGTGTTCTCGCTCTCACTGTGAAGGACAAAGTTATTATTTAGTCTGACTCTCCATTGCAATTAAAATTTAAAAACTCCAGCCATTTATTCTAGGAAAGATGTGGAAAGTGAAAATATTCTGCTTTAAACATGAGAGCCAGAGCACCGGATCTTTGTGAAAAATTATACTGGAGTTTCTTTTTTTAATCACAGTTTATATATCTGCACATATTTTCACAGATTGTTGTGGGTGGAATGGTTTTGAACTAAAGTGAGCAGCTCTGACTGAATGAAAAGGGAGATATTCATTATCTACGTTAGAATAAACCGGATGTAAAGGTTTTGTCTTGACCAGACTGGTAAAGAACAGATTCACACCTGAGATTCCCCAGGTGGCAAATTCCCAATCGTGGCTGTGCTGCCCAGGAAGACATTAACTATCAAGGTGCAAAACAGCCACAGGCCTGAAACAGGTAATTATTTCAAAAAAGCACCTATTTTGATAAATGCCATTTTATTGAAATTATTCATATCCAACTGTGCTACCATACATGCTTTAGAAAGTTCCATTTTAAAAATAACACTTAACTATGGCACATTTAATTTATTATTTTATTTCAAAATCTTAGATACTAAAATATTGTCACACTGCATGATGTAAATTGACAATTTCCTGCTCAGGCAAACTCCCAGGACAGGATTTTCTGCCTGTCAGGTGGGCGGGACCAACCCAATCTCCAGCGGGTGCGGAGCTGATCCCCACCAGCGAAGCGGGCCCCGCCGCCATTTTACGTGGGTGGGCCAATTAAAGCCCGCCCAGCGTGACATCCACTGGGAAGCGCTATGCGCTCCCTATGTGGGCGGGGGAATCCCCAAAAGCGAGAGTGTGCTCTTTTGCGCATGCTCACGAAAGAGCGCACATCTCCCTGAGGCTAAGTGCAGCTTCAGGGAGATCGCTTCGACTTTTAAATGTATTAAAAATACTGAAAGCAATTCCTTTATAGAAAATTACAACAAAGGTGATTGTGGAGGAGTTAGCCCAATTCTTTACTAGATTATAGATTACCAAAAGGAAGACAGTCGGATCAGGGTTTGAATTTCATGTCACAGCTTTTTAAAGAAGTAATGAACAGCGCAGGAATAAAGCAATGTAGGTTGTCAGCCTATCACCCTGAATCACAAGGTGCCTTAGGAAGGTGGCATCAGACTTTAAAGACTATCATTAGAGCACATAATCAAGACTATCCACATAATTGGGATCGAGGGATTCCATTCTTGTTGTTTACTATTAGAGACGCCCCTAATGAGTCAGCAGCGTTCAGTCCGATTTGTTTCAGATTTCCAGCATCCGCAGTATTTTGCTTTTATTTCAGTCCTTTTGAGTTAATTTATTGTCATGAATTAAGGGGACCTCTCAAACAGATTCAGGAGAAATTAGTGGGTCAAAGCTCTGAAAGAACTCTCCTGGATTTTGTGATGAAATTCAGAGAGAGATTAAGTAATAGGTGTGAGCTTGCTAGGAAATATTTAAAGATACCCCAACAAGTAATGAAGGTAAAGGCAGAGTAGAGAGCAAAGGCTCATCATTCTGTGGCTGGGGATAAAGTGTTAGTATTGCTGCCATGATATACTGTATATATTTATATATATATATATATATGCTAGACATGATGTTGATGTGGGGGAGTCAGATTTAATAAGGCAATACCCATACAAATTAAATCCAGGAAAATTAGCTCAAGTGTGAAATATGTTCAATTCAGGCTACAAAATGACATCATAGGGCCCAGTCACAGTAAATGGAGTTCGCCCATTGTAATGGTGTCGAAACTGGGTGGACCACAAAGACTATGTATTGATTGCTGAAAAGTGAATGCAGAAACAAAAGCAGATTCATATTCCGTTCCATGATTGCAGGATTGTATTGAGAAATTGGGACAGTAAACGTTTATCACCAAAGGTTGAATTGGTGTGTGGATATTGGCAAGCACCCTTATCGGAAAGGGCATAAGAGACATCAGCTTTTGTGACACTGGATAGTCTATATCAAAGCAAAGTAATGCCGTTTGGTATGAATATTGCAACAGCAACATTTCAGGGACTAACAAAGTGGCTGAGGGGTGGAGCAATTGTGCTGTGTATATTGATGACTTAATAGTATTCAGTCAAATGTGGGAGGAACATTTACAACATTTAAAGGAACTGTTTGATCGACTGCAGGAAGCCAATTTGGTTGTACATTTGGCTAAAAGTGAATTTGCAAAACCGCAAGCCACATATTTCGGCCACACTGTTGGACATGGTCAAGTGGCCCCATGAGATGCAAAAGTAAAAGTTATTGTAGAATTCTCAGTGTCTACAGCAAAACAGGAAGTTTTGAGATTTCTAGGATTTTATTGGAAATTAGTGCCAAGCCTCAGCGGTGCAGTTGCTCCACTGACTGGATTCTTAATATAGAACAGAAAATTCCAATGGACACTGGAGTGTCCGGATGCATTTGACAGCTTGGAAGTTGTACAAGTACACCTGTTCTATCAGCACCTGATTTTACCAGTGATGTGGGTGTTGATGCTGTGTTGCTACAAGAAGGTGAACGGGAAATGAGAAGCCGGTAGGACATTTCCCATGAAAGTTGAATGTACACCAGAAGAAATATGCAACTATAGAGAAAGAGACTTGAACGTTGGTGTTAGCTTTGCAGCATTTTGAAGTATATGTTGCAAACTATTCTTCAGAGACTATACTATATGTACTATCCTTTGAGTTTTCTGGAAAAGTTTCAGGCCAAGAACGCAAGACTGCTTCAGTGGAGTTTATTATTGCAATCATTCAAAGTACAAATTATACATGTGGCTGGATGGGAAAGTTTGATTGCAGCAGGTGCATTGTCAAGAATTTAAAATTCAATCGAACTTGGATATTGGCACATAGAGAATGGTCTGGAATGAACTCTATTTTTACAAAAGATTTGTATATATTTTAATGTTTAACAGATGTACCCTATAGCATAATAGTTTTGTTTGCATACTTAAATGTGGTAAGGAATAAGAAATGGGTTGAAAAATGAAACCATCTTTTTGGAATTATGATGGTTCATTTTTTGTCAAGGAGGGAGGTGTGAGATATGGATTTTTTAAGCAATATTTTTGGGGAATATTGTGTTATTCTGTGGAAAAGGCTCTGTGTGACTGTGTGTGTATGTGTTGTGATTTAATTCAGCTGGGCAGGGATTAATATGAGACAGGTTGTCAAGGGGGCATAAAACATGAACAGGATAGAGGTGTTACATTAGATCTAGTATTTGCATTTTTAGATAAGTTGAGAGTTTGTTTGAATATCAAAGGGGACTCAGAGGTTAGAAATAAACATGTTTGCATCTTTCGGGAGTTCCATAGATAAATATAAGGGGGGGGATATTATATTATATGGACCCGAAAGCAAAGATAAGATGGAAACATGAAAGATCTTATATTTGGAAGGATTTGAGTTTCAAAGAGTTGTGAACATAATGGAACCTGAGATGAAAGGGGAAAAATGTATTTTAGAGTTACTGCAGGGAGCTTAGGATAGCTGTTGAGCTGCAGTTGGAGATGTAGCTGTTTGAACTGTTGGTAGCAGCTGAAGCTGAGTTGGGAGCTGTCAGCTCTGGGCTGGGAGGAGGTGGTGTTTGAACCAGCCATCTAGTCAAGCCAGAAAAGCTTTTGGCTGCAACAAGCAGTTTTATTCTGAAGTTTGGATTCCACAGCAAAGTGGGAGAAAGTTGAAAGGGAATGTGGTTTGCCTCTATTAAAGCTACAGCAATTTGCCATGGGTAATATTGCTGGACTTTTTTTATAGTTAAACATCTATTAGGGAGTATTGCCTGGAAGGTGTTTACTTGGGGGTCTGACCAAGTGGAGAGTCTTTTTGGGGAATGTTTTGTAAGACTAACCTTAATTGTGCAACTGTAATATTGTGTGCTTAATTTTCTTTTATTCTTGTTAATAAAACTTTTACTTTTAATCTTTAAAATCCCAAAAGTGTGACGGACTTTTTACTGCTGAGATCAGAATGTCTTCTCATTTTCAGAATACCAAAAAAGGGTATGGCCCATAAGTCAAGTTTCCCTCTGGGATTTGGTTTGTGCAGCAATTAGCACCGGCTGTGGTCATAACACAGGACATCCCTTCCAGGTCGTGTGCACAAAACACGGTGTGAAAAACGTCACATCATTTCCGCACTACCCTCAGTCCAGCGGGTTTGCAGAACAGACCATCAAGGCAGTCAAAGCATCACTTATAAAGTGCAATGCAACCAAGTAAGATTTTCAAATCGCCATGCTCAATCCTCGTGCCACACCACAAGGAGATGGTCTACCCTCACTCATCAATTGTGATGTTTCTGAGGCAGTCCATACCTCTCTCCTGTCCTTTCTATTCGCAATCCAGATGGAAGCTCATGATATTCTATTGCAACGGAGAGACACAGTTGAACGTAGGTTAAAGTGTGTGCATACCAGATCACCGCACAAAGATGGTACAAGGAAAGGGACTGCGAAACTGTACACAGCCACAGTCATTCGTGGTTGAGATGTCAAACAGACAGATCCTCAGAAGGAACTGTTGGCACATTCTCATCGCGCATGCTGAACCACAAACAGGTCAGACTGTTGATGATTCAGGCACAGAGGCCCGAATTTTATGCGCCAGTACCGGGAGCATGCCCGACTGGAACAGCATTAAATCTCGCAAGAAGACATCGGGCACACGTCCCGACATCATTGCACACTCGTGCAATATTTCAGTCGGCAGGCACACACGGGACACAGAAGCACGCCCACCGACAATTAATGGGCCACATAAGACAATTAAAAGTGCATTTGAAGTGAATTTTACGTTGTCCATTCAATTTTGTGTTCATTGCACAGGCAACAAGGGCAGGCAGCAACTCGTTTTTTCACTTTTCTCATCCAAGTGTGGGATAAAATGCGAGCAGAGCATTGCCTGTGTGAGTTGTCAGGAGTCCAGCTAAGAGTTTGCTGCTGCTTTATTGCTGAGATTTCAGACCTTTTATTGTGGTTTCTTCTGAAGTTTTTGCTTTGTTGGCTTTGTTTTGAGGACTCTTTTGTTTTGTCAACTCTCTTGGAGCATTTGTGCCGAGTGCAGCCTTCAGTACACGGGACAGAGCCATCTGCATTTCAGCAGATTGGGATTGTGTACTCCGCTGGGGGGACCTCCTCTGAGGAAGAAGAGAGGGGTAGAAGGGAGAGGAGGCCAGGTGTCAGCAGGCAGTGTTGCAGGGAGAGACCTGTGGGAGGAGGGGCACAGGCATAGGGGGTGCAGGGCCAGCAGGGAGAGCAAGGTGGAAAGGACCACAGGAGACGCCACTATCCAGCTGCCAGGCAGCGATCCAGCTACCTCAACATGTCTGAGGTTCAGTGCTGCAGGAGGCTGTGCCTCTCTAGGGACACCGTGGGCAGAATTTTTCATCCCACCGGTGAGCACACGCCTGACCCACACAGGAGTGGACTGGGGCGCAATGACATCGGACAAACATCCAGATGTCATCGTGCACTCTTGCGATCTTTCAATCGATGGGTACGCGTGGGAGGCGGCAGTGCACCCGCCAACAATTAAGAAGCCTATTAATGCCCTGAAGTAATTAATTAAGTTGTGGGTATTGGCTGGCGGGCAGGGGAATAGGCCATACAGCCTCATCCATAGATGGGGTGAGGTTTCCAATGATAACTAATAAAAACAATAAAACATTTTTAACATCCTTTTTTACATGTCCCTCTTCATGTGACTGAGTCGCATGTGGGGATATGTTTGTACGCTATGTAAAAACTTTATTATTTAGCAGACAGACTTGGTGCCTCATCCAACTCTCAAACTGGTAGTGACCTCCTGAGGTCACTGCCGCTGTGTGGGCGTGCATGTCCGACCGCGACCCCAGGGACCCTTGATTCCATTCCTGGAGCTGCCTCTCTTTGAGAGTCATCACACTGTCAATGGAGGAGGCTGTGCTCTAAGTACTCAGGTCAACACAGTACCAATGACAGAGAACATGGCATGTAGACCCTCAGCGTTGCCCATCAGATCTTCCTGTACATCCCAATGGACATCCAGCATCTGCCACCTACTGATGACTCCAGAGGCTCATCATCTGCCTCAGACTCAGCATCATCCTGGTCTCCACCAGTCCTCTGATAACTGGTGCCCTGGGCACTCTCTCCCTCCACCAGCTCCTCATGCGTATGTGCTGTTACCTCTCCACTGCGCATAACCATCTGAGCTGACGAACTACAGCCCACCAACTTCCTTCTACCTGAGCTGATGCCTGGTAGCGAGGGTGTGATGTGGGTGGATCTGCGTGTGGGGGTCCTCCTCCGGTGTCAGTTGAAGGTCCTCAGGGTCCTGGGTGCCCCTGGAGGATGATGCATCTGAGGGAGGAAGGCAATATGCCAGTGGTATCGATCATCACATATTGAATATGCATGCTAGGCGGCCTGGTGAGATTATGGACAACAGCATCATGGTGGCATCGTCATTGCTGGATCACTGGGGACTCTTGCTTAGAAGTTATCTTTTGAGATGAGAGGATCCTACATTGTTGCAGTCTCTGCCTGTCCCGCATCTGTCCACTGGACTCTTACCTTCCTCTGAGATGCCTGCCTCTCTGTGACCTGATGACCTTGGTGCCCACTCACACTCAAGCGCTAGGGAGTCCATCTCACATTTGCTCAGGATGAAGAATGTTGACCACCTTACCACCCATTCCTGTGCACTCAGTGGCATTACAGCTTCTCTGCTCCTGGACAGGCAAAGATCCATAAGACCATAAGACATAAGAGCAGAAATTAGGCCATTCGGCCCATCGAGTCTGCTCCGCCATTCAATCATGGCTGATAACTTTCTCAACCCCTTCTCCCGTCTTCTCTCCATAAACTTTGATCCCCTTACCAATCAAGAACCTATCTATCTCGGTCTTAAATACGCTCAATGACCTGGCCTCCACGGTCATCTGTGGCAATGAATTCCATAGATAGGTCCATTCATTAGTCCACCTCCTACTTGGAACACTATACCAAGCTCGCTCCCCCCCACACTACCCCCAGGGAAGCAGGTTGAAGTGCCTGTCATATTGGCATACCTGACCCTAATAGGCACCAATGGCTACTCGTCTGATCTACCACCCTTAGCAGGCACAGGTAGATGTGTCTCCTGTCACCCTGAATCTTACACCTCTGAGTGCCACAAAGGACAACCACCCTTCATGGCTTCTGCACACAATATCATGCCAAATCAGTCCTCACCCTTGCTGAGTGCAGAAGATCATTTAACCTTTTTTGGCACTGTATCCAGATGCGGTACACCACCTCATGCCCAGTGACCTGGGCTGCACCTCTGCCCAGGTCTTCTTCGTTTGGTGGAGTGGTCTCCTCTTGCCATCTCGCGGCATCAGGATGTCCCGCCTGACACTCACTGCCTCCACAAGATTGCACAGGCACTGGTCCGAGATGCTAGGGGGCAGAATGCCCGCCTGCATTGCACTCCTACCTGGCATGTCAAGCAGACGTTGATGCCATACCTTCAGCTTGGACAGCTCCCTGTGCCTCCTGTGGAACTCCAGGCAGCCTTCAGTGTGCTGCCTCAGCTGATGTAAAACCCCCTGATGGGTTCCCTTTGGACCTGGCACCTGCCATGCTCCCGCCACTTCTGGCATCCCTTCCCCAATGTGGGGGCCCATCACATGCTGACAGGCCTTTAATTGGCCAGCCAGCATGAAAGACTCTACACCATGACTCAGTCTTGCCATGTCTTATATTCTCTGTCATGTATGTTCTCACTAAGTTATTCTTTTTTATCGAACAGGAAAAGGGGGATGTTGTGGCATTGTATGCATGCCAATGCGGACAATGACATGTACCTTTAAGAAGCTGCATAGTGACATCGCTATGACATCACCATGTGTAAGACTGCAGAGTTAAAGGTACAGCCTCCATGTTAGATGCTCACTGTTGCCTGTAATCTCTACTTCATATGTTCACTACTGTCTGTGACCATGGCCTGAATCTTCTGGTCAGCGTGGGGGGTGAGCCCCGCTCGCCGACGCATAAAATGATGCGCGGTGCCGTCGGGCAGGCGTTCTGATGTCACCGTGCGTCATTGTGATCTTCAGTTCGGTGGGCGAGCACCGGAGTCGGATCTGTATGGTGTGAGCAGACATGGAGGTGGGCAAGTGGGCATAGGGCGTTGTAGGGATATACGGGAGCATGGGGGATATGAAGGAGATATGGGGGGCATGAGTGGCATGGGGTGGTGGTCATAGATGGCATAGGGGTCATCAATGGCATGGGGGTGAGAGAGGAAGGACATGAGGATTCTGGGGTCTTATACTCATTTACCAAACTGGGCCATGTCAAGGGAACAGAGGCAGGCCTTCTAAATTGGCATTCGCCTACCTCCACTCCCACTTCCAACCTGCTTTGGGAGGCGGTGGCCCCTAACACCACACAATGAAAATAGCATGTGGGGGGCGGGGGGCTTGGTGGGCACTGCCCAGCAGGTGGTGGGATCGCAATATTGAGAAATGGCCCAATGAGCGATCACCATCTGAAAGATGAAAATCCAGGCCTGTGAGTTTACTTTTGTTAACAGTTTTATGACCACTTCAGAGGATTTTTTAAAGTAGTTTCTTAAATGTTTATCATGCCACTTTCAGGAGCGTTGCAAAGACTTCCCAATATTATGAAAGAGCTCAAGAGTTCAGCACATAGTGGATACTGGGTGGGTGGGCATGTGGAGGTAAAGGGTGGATGAGGAGCATGGGGGTGAATGGATGAGGGAGGTGGGTGAGTGTGCATGATGTGGTGAAAGGATGAGGGTGCGAGTAATTTGGAATGTGGGGATGAAGGTGTGAGGTGGGTGGCTGAGCGTGCATGAGGTGAGGGTCGGCATTGGGCATATGGATGGGTATATGGAGGGGTATAGTGAGGATGAGGGGATATGATGGCAATATGGGGCATGGGGAATGAGGGGTGGTTACGGAGGTAGGGGTGGGGTGAAGATTAGGAAGCCCCAAACTCATTTACAGAGCTGGGCCAATGTCCCAGTGAACAGAGGCTGCTTGGCTGCTTCGGCAATCACCTGCTTTGGGAGGTCATGGTCCCGACTCCAACCTGCCCCTGACTCTGACAGGGGAATGTACAGTGAGAGGACACGGCCACCCAGGAGGCAGGATCGCGATGTCAGGAAATGGCCCAAGTCCCAATTCTCACCTCAAGGGGGAAATTGGAGATATACCTTCACTTTCTATGTTCTGGCAGAACCCTCATGGACTCAACCTTGTTATTATCGGAATAAATACAGACAAGGGATGAAGGAAAGTACTCTGGTCAACCAGCTGATCCTTCAATGCAACACCTATGAGACTCTTAACAACATGGAGTGCAAAAATACATGAAAAGTGAAAAGTTATGACAGACCGGTCAGTGACAAGAACTTGCGATGGAGGTTACAAAGAACAAATCTGAAAGACTTACTGTTAACCTTCAATATGCAGTTAAAAACTTGGGATGGGGATTACAAAGATTATAATCTGAGACATATACTGTTAACATTCAGTTAATATGGAAGTAAAATTTTGGGTGTGTTTTGATGAAACAAAACACATGTCCAGTTCCTTCTGTCTCGGTCGACATTCTGAATAAACAGCTGTAACAAACCCTGTTCCTGTTTCTCTTCCTTCAATGTTTTCTCTACAACAGTTTTGCCATCACTATTGATCCAAACAAGTCTCATTGATTCAGTGGCATCAGAGACAGAGCAGGTCAGGGTAACGGTGTCTCCCTCAGTCACTGCATCAGATGGTTCGGCTGTCACTGTGTAAACAAGAAAATCATTTACATTTTAAACAATGGCTTGATCATTGATAACAGCAGCAACATTCTGTCTCCTACCTTTAACTGTGATTCGTGTAATCGTCACCCATGCTTTTCCAGCCAGGGAACATGTGTAAACTCCATCATCTTCAAACAGCACGGGGACAATCCTCACACTGATTAAAATTTGTCTCTGTGGGGACCAGTCAATTCCCAAAGTCAGTCCTGTTTACATTGATGGGCTGATATTCCGATGCAGATGCTATTTCTTTCTCCTGATTTGAAGGATGATGTGGCCTCCAGCTCCAAGCAGCAGTGGAGTAAATGTGATAATTCCTATTGTAATAACTATTGCAAATCAGGTAGAGTTCACTGTGATCTGTGCCTGATCGATGAAGAGTGTAACTCTCACCATAGAAACCTGCAAAAGAGAGACAGAGAACAATGTGTTAGAATTTTACTGTTGCTGAGGTACAGAGAAAATTAAAAATAATTTGCTGCCACAATTAGATGATCATCAAAGTTCAGATTATCATAATGTCATTTGATCATGATTTTGTCAAAGATATGAATTGTTTAAACATTATAAACTTGGGTGAATATAATACCCATAAGACAACAGGAAATTCTAAAAATGAAATCTTTTTGATTTTTATTATGAAGCCATCACAGGCCCAATATTCTGAATTTTGGTCAGCAATGTTGAGTCCTGCTGGTGGCAGCTGCAGGACATGTTGAATTTTATAAAAGCAAAACACTGCGGAATTTGACACTGATCGAAGGATGGTTTCCTTCAGGCATTCCTTTCACGTCCAATATGGCCCTTTCAAAATCCTAACCTTCTAACCTTTGGCCCTCTGTTTACCACAATCTTTCTTCAGCAACTGATTTGATCAACTGAACTCTCAACTCTCTCTTTGATATTATTAAAACCAGTGTAAGCAGCAGCACAACCAGTGTACATATCCTGCTTAAATGACATCCAGTCTGGATGAGCATAAAGTTGTTCCCATTAAGCATTGAGGAAACCAAAGCTACTTTTTCCCCCACTAAAACTCCATTCCGTAGTTACCAACTCGATCCCTCTCCCGAGCAACTTGTGTGAGGCTGAGGCAGATTGTTCCCTGTTTGGTGTCATATTTGACCACTAGGTGAGCTCCGACCATGTGGTTGTGCAACGACTAAGACTGCCAATTTCTACCACTGTAACATTACCCGACTTCAGCCCTGCCTCAGTTCCTCTGCTGCTGAATCCAGCTTCTTTTGATGATTTCAAACTTAGTCTATTTGACTCCAAATGTAATTAAATCACACACACCCAACTATACTTAACCCCATAAACCTACCTTATAATTAACCAGAAAAATATTATGAAAATTCTTATGCTTTCATGGGATTATAAATAATCGTTTGATATTGGCAGCTCACCACCACCTTCTCAAGAGCAATTAGGGGTGGGCAATAAATACTGGCCTAGCCAGTGACACCCACATCCCTTGAAAGAATAAAAATATATATTAGTAAATGTTTAATATCAACTGTGTGAAAACTGTGCTTACTTTTATCCACTGAAAAATGTGCCTTTCCTGTGAGAATGATGGATCCATTTTCCCTCACTTCTCACACATAAAATTTCCCATCCTCTACTGCAACATGTTTGACTATCAGATAGACTGTGTCATTTAGTTGGACCCGATCAATTTTCCTCTTGTTCTGCTGAGATGAGTCTCTCTGTTTCCAGTGAAGACAGACTGTATCTGAGAGTTTGGAGATCATCAGCAAAGTAATATAGGGGGTTGTCAACAGTGCTATCAAGCCACACTTACTCAGCTATAACCTGCTGCCTGATGCTTGGTATGGTTTCCACCAGGAACACTGGGTTCTAGACCTCATTACAGCCTCATCAACAGGTTCACCTGATTCCTGCCTCAGTCCTTGAAATTCACATCGGTAGTTCAGATGATTTGACTTTGGCTGGCTAGAGATGTGGACTGAACTTTGCAAAAAGTTTAAAAACAAAAAGCTAAAAGCTACTGCGGATGCTGGAAATCCAAAACAAAAACAGAATTACCTGGAAAAACTCAGCAGGTCTGGCAAAAAGTTTGTCTGGGTTTCTGCTGTTGTCTTCACTCAGCCCACAGCTTTTAAATAAATTTAACCCTTTTCCTCCTCTCCACAAAAGGATGTGGCTGATCATGACCCTTTCCTCTTCACTATCTTTTTAGAACGTTGCTGAATGTCAATTCACACTTTTGTTTAATCTTCTCAAATGCTGGTACAACATCATCAGCCTTTCAATTCACCCTGGGTTGGAGCTTTATGTACATTGCTGCAGCTGCGTCAATTTTGTTTTCCTGTGGTCTGAATCTTCTGGTCGGCATTCAGGGGTGGGCCCCGCTCACCAACGTGTAAAATGACGCGCGGTGACGTTGGGCGTGCGTCCCGAAGCCACCACGCGTCGTTCTGATCCTCAATTCGGAGGGCGTGTGCCTGAGTCGGATGCGCACCCGCCAAACTGTCAAAGGTCTATTAAGGTCATTTATCAACACATACACGAAAGAGCGCAGGCCCCGACTCTCCCTCCTTCACCCGCCCGCACAGGTATCGCTGAGCGCTTCCAGGCATGCGTAACGCCTTAATTGGCATGCCCACATAAAATGGCGGCACGCAGCCGATTGTGGGCAGCAATCGACTGTGCACCCGCTCCCGCCGAGCCTGCCCGACGGGGAGAAAATCCTCCCCTTCTCTCCCTGGCAGTAATTCACGTTGATTTTTCAGTGAATTAAATTCATTTAAAACGTTTGGATTTTTACTCACAGAAAACCTGCTTCCACCATGTTATATCTCCTAATTCCCATAAGTAAAAATCATCACATTTTAGACTCAAAACACTGGAGCTTCCTCTGGTGTATTTCTTTCAGCTCTCCATGTGGCTGGTGGACTGATGCATTATTGCGCAGCACATGACTGCAGTGCTGCAGTAAAATGTGTCACCTCAGGTGTACATTCCCACAACAAATACTTCCTATTTATTTACAAACAAATAACAAAATAACACTCAGTTTACTAGAATCTGGTAAAATTATCGATATGCATTTACTCGTGTTGAACATTTCAGGAGAAATAGTGAACACTGGGTGATATAAACTTCACTTGATCCTCTCAGTCTCATTATTACAATTAAATTTACAGAAAACCATTTTATTGCTGGCTTGGGAGAGGACACAGCTGTTGGGCCACCTTTCTTGCCAATGGATTTGGAGGATCTTGACAAGGCGTTAATGGTGGTGCTTCTCCCGTACTTTGAGGTATCTGCTATAGGTTGTCCAAGACTTTGAAGCATGTAGAAACAAGGGGATCACTGCTGCCTGGTAAACAACGATCTTAGTCTCAGGTTTGGGATCTCAAATACTCTTATCCTCAGTTGGCTTCCTGTGCATGTTTAGGGTGATCTAATTGAAATGTAGCGTGCACATTGAGAACAGATTAAAACTGGACCACTTTTAAGGACTTATTCTATGGAAACATGTTTCCAACACACCCTCTTACCTCTGATTGTTTTAATAAGCGATGTACTCTGCACTAGGAGATATAATTTTCACTTGCTCCTCACAGTCTCCTGATTACAATTACATTTTTTACGGAGAACCATTTTATTGCTGGACGTTGTTTCCACTCACCTTTGATCCCAAATATTTCGTACCATTTGAGGATTTTATTGCTTGGCTGGGTTTGAATCAAGATGAATAATCCTGCCAGTTTAAATGTGGGTTTTCTAATTTTCAGATTGGTACCATAATCCTCTTTTATCTTATTATACAAATTACTGTCTCTAAAGTATTCGCTCCATTCTGCATCCCACTGGCCCAGTCTCGTTTTATATAAAGAAACCAGCTGTTGGATTTCTTGCCCTGAGTGTGATTTCCATTTCCAGGCAACAGGGATACTTCGTCTCATCCGACGCCTCAACAAGAAACTTTTTCTCTTTCTCTCAAGTGCTAAGGAACGCAAGCTCCAACAACTCATTGACACCAACACCCATCTGGGACCCTCCACCCCTCCGTCCCCACCCCATCTTCCAAACCCAACCCCAGCCGCGTATTCACTATACTCCCTGACGTTCCCCTCTCTGATGCTGAACGTTCAGTGCTCAGCAAAGGACTTAGTTTCATACCCTTGCGCCCTTATCTCAATGAATTTCGGGCTCGGCACGATGCTGACCTCTTCTTCCGCCGTCTTCGTCTCCGTGCTCACTTCTTTGGGCAGGAGTCCTCTCCCCGTTCAACAGATCCTTTTACCCACCTCCAATATTCTCCCTCCACCTGGACCCCTCCCTCTGGATTCTTACCTTCTCTTGATCTTTTCATTGAGAACTGTCGGCGTGACATTAGTCGTCTCAATTTCTCTGCTCCTCTCACCCACTCTAATCTGTCTCTCTCTGAACTTGCTGCACTCCGTTCTCTCAGGTCCAATCCCAACATTGTCATCAAACCCACTGACAAGGGTGGTGCTGTTGTTGTCTGGCGCACTGACCTCTACCTCGTGGAAGCTGAGCGTCAACTCACAGACACTTCCTCCTACCTCTCCCTGGACCATGACCCCACCACTGAACATCAAGCCATTGTTTCCAGGACTATCACTGACCTCATCTCCTCTGGAGATCTTCCTGCCAAGGCTTCCAACCTGATAGTCGTCCAACCTCGGACGGCCCGCTTCTACCTCCTCCCCAAAATCCACAAACAGAACTGTCCCGGCAGACCGATTGTGTCAGCCTGTTCCTGCCCCACGGAACTCATTTCTCGGTTATGTTGACTCCTTTCTCTCTCCCCTTGTCCAGTCCCTTCCCACCTACATCCATGATTCCTCTGACACCTTACGTCACATCAACAATTTCCAGTTCCCTGGCCCCAACCGCTTCCTCTTCACCATGGACGTCCAATCCCTCTACACCTCCATCCCCCACCAGGATGATCTGAGGGCCCTTAGCTTCTTCCTTGAACAGAGGCCCGAACAATCCCCATCCACCACTACTCTCCTCCGTCTGGCTGAACTTGTTCTCACACTGAACAATTTCTCCTTAAACTCATCTCACTTCCTCCAAATAAAAGGTGTGGCTATGGGTGCCCGCATGGGCCCCAGCTATGCCTGTCTCTTTATGGGGTATGTGGAACATTCCTTGTTCCAGTCCTACTCCGGCCCCCTCCCACAACTCTTTCTCCGGTACATCGATGATTACTTCGGTGCGGCTTCATGCTCTCGTCGGGACCTGGAAAAATTTATTAATTTTGCTTCCAATCTCCACCCCTCCATCATTTTCACATGGTCCATCTCTGACACTTCCCTTCCCTTCCTTGACCTGTCTCAATTTCGGGTGATAGGCTGTCCACCAATATCCATTACAAGCCTACCAACCCCCACAGCTACCTCGACTACAGCTCCT
Source organism: Cetorhinus maximus (assembly GCF_964194155.1). NCBI lineage: Eukaryota > Metazoa > Chordata > Chondrichthyes > Lamniformes > Cetorhinidae > Cetorhinus > Cetorhinus maximus. The sequence goes on from NW_027597017.1 coordinate 100,609, forward strand.
CACACCCCGCTTCCTGTAAGGACTCCATCCCATTCTCTCAGTTCCTTCGCCTCTGTCACATCTGTTCTGATGACGCTACCTTCAAAAACAGTTCATCTGACATGTCCTCCTTCTTCCTTAACCGAGGTTTTCCACCCACGGTCGTTGACAGGGCCCTCAACCGTGTCCGGCCCATCTCCCGCGCATCTGCCCTCACGCCTTCTCCTCCCTCCCAGAAACATGATAGGGTCCCCCTTGTCCTCACTTATCAACCCCACCAGCCTCCGCATTGAAAGGATCATCCTCCGCCATTTCCGCCAACTCCAGCATGATGCCACCACCAAACACATCTTCCCTTCACTCCCCCAGGCGGCATTCCGTAGGGATCATTCCCTCCGGGACACCCTGGTCCAGTCCTCCATCACCCCCTACTCTTCAACCCCCACCTATGGCACCTCCCCATGCCCATGCAGAAGATGCAACACCTGCCCCTTCACTTCCTCTCTCCTCACCGTCCAAGGGCCCAAACACTCCTTTCAAGTGAAGCAGCATTTCACTTGCATTTCCCCTAACTTAGTCTACTGAATTCATTGCTCCCAATGCGGTCTCCTCTACAATGGAGAGACCAAACGCAAACTGGGCGACCGCTTTGCAGAACACCTGCGGTCTGTCCGCAAGAATGACCCAAACCTCCCTGTCGCTTGCCATTTTAACACTCCACCCTGCTCTCTTGCCCACATGTCCGTCCTTGGTTTGCTGCATTGTTCCAGTGAAGCCCAACGCAAACTGGAGGAACAGCACCTCATCTTCCGACTAGGCACTTTACAGCCTTCCGGGCTGAATATTGAATTCAACAACTTTAGATCTTAAACTCCCTCCCCCATCCCCACCCCCATTTCCGTTTCTTCCCCCTCCCTTTTGTTTTTTTCCAATAATTTATATAGATTTTTCTTTTCCCACCTATTTCCATTATTTTTAAATCTATCCACCCCACCCCAACTTGAGCTGTACTTTGAGTGTCCTGCCATCCATTCTTAATTAGCACATTCTCTAAGATAATATCACCACCTTTAACACCTCTCTGTTCCTTTGTCTGTAACATCTTTTGATTATCTGCTCTTATCACTGCTTGCTTGTCCCTACAACCACCCCCCCTCAAATTCTCTCCCCCCCTACCCCACCCCCACCTTAATCCAGCTTATATTTCAGCCCTCTCCTAACTTCACTCAGTTCTGCTGAACGGTCATGAGGACTCGAAACGTCAACTCTTTTCTTCTCCGCCGATGCTGCCAGACCTGCTGAGTTTTTCCAGGTAATTCTGTTTTTGTGTTGGATTTCCAGCATCCGCAGTAGTTTTTTGTTTCCATCTCCAGGATTGTCTGATTCTTTTAATGAAATATCATCTCCCTCATCCAAATAAATAAACATGATTTGGATTTTCTGTTAGAAAGAGGAATAAATGACAAATCACAGTTCCTTCATTCAATGTTTACAATTATTAACATTGCTGTTTTATTACAGTCATCTTTTTATATTCAGCTGATCATGTTGCTGTCATTTCACTCACTATTGCTCAGGAAAACAGAACAATTCCATTATACATTCAGTGTATCTGTTAGGAGGGTTATCTGAATATGTATCATTACTACAAAATAAATAGTCAAAATAAGAAGTGAGAACATGGTTAATTCCATGTTACTGAAAATAAAGGCTCCCAATCTCCTTGTGAGGAGGATTATCAATGTGAACAGGGGCTGGTGGGAGAGAAATTGGTGCAGGATACAGATAGGTTGGGTCTTCACTCCCTTTATCCTGTAATAGTGGGGGATAGGAATTTAATGGCCCCATCGTGACAGTCGTGAGACTGAAAAATGCGGCAAGCTGTTCAAAACTCCATTGACGCCAGCAGTAACCTCATGGCCCTGCATATCCCCCACTCTACCACTACCAGCAAGTCAGCGGATCAATCCTGGTTCAATGAAGAGTGCAGGGGGGCATACAAGGAGTAGCAACAGACATACCTAAAAATGAGGCGTCAACCTGGTGAAGCTACAATACAGGACTACTTGCATGCCAATCAGCATAAGCAGCAAGTGATAAACAGAGCTAAGAGATCCCACAACCACCGGATCAGGTCTAAGCTCTGCAGTCCTATCACATCCAGTCGTGAATGGTGGTGGAGAATTAAACAACTCACTGGAGGAGGAGGCTCCACAAATATTCCCATCCTCAATGATGGGGGAGCCCAGCACATCAGTGCAAAAGATAAGGCTGAAGTATTTGCTACAATCTTTAGCCAGGAGAGCTTAAGTGGATGATCCATCTTGGCCTCCTGCGAAGGTCCCCAGCATCACAGATGCCAGTCTTCAGCCAAATCGATTCACTCCGCGTGATATCAAGAAACGGCTGAAAGCACTGGATACTGCAAAAGCTACGAGTAATATTCTGGCAATAGTAATGAAGTCATGTGCTCCAGAATTTTCCAAACCCCTATCCAAACTGTTCCAGTACAGCTACAACACTGGCATCTACCTGGCTATGTGGGAAATTGCCCAGGTACGTCCCGTACACAAAAAGCAGGACAAATCGAACCCGGCCAATTACCACCCCATCAATCTACTCTCGTTCATCAGTAAAGTAATGGAAGGGGCCATCAACAGTGCTATCAAGTGGCACTTGAGTCAGAGAGACATAGTTATACAGCACAGCAACAGGCCCTTCGGCCCATCGTGTCTGTGCCAGCCATCAAGCACCTTATCTATTCTGATCCCATTCTCCAGCACTTGACCCATAACCCTGTATTCTTTGGCATTTCAAGTGATCATCTAAATACTTCTTAAATGTTGTGAGGGTTCCTGCTTCTACCACCCCCTTAGGCAGTGTGTTCCAGATTCCAACCACCCTCTGGGTGAAAAAAATCCCCACTAAACTTTCTGTCCCTTACCTTAAATCTATGCCCCCTGGTTATTGGCACCTCAACTAAGGGGAAAAGTTTATTTCTATCCAACGTATCTATGCTCCTCATAATTTTGTATAGCTCCATCAGGTCACCCCTCTGCCTTCTCTGCTCCAAGGGAAACAACCCTAGCCTATCCAGTCTCTCTTCATAGCTGAAACTCTCTAGCCCAGGCGTGGTAAATCTCCTCTGTGAACTCTCCAGTGCACTCACACCCTTTCTATAGTGTGACAACCAGAACTGCACACAGTACTCCAGCTGTGGCCTAACTAGCATTTTATACAGCTTCAACTTAACTTCCCTGATCTTATATTTTATGCCTCAGCTAATAAAGGCAAGTATCCCATATGCTTTCTTAACCATCTTATCTACTTGTGCTGTTGCCTTCAGGGATCATGTACACCAAGGTCCCTCTGCTCCTCTGTGCTTCACAGGATCCTACCATTCATTGTGTACTCCCTTACCGTGTTAATCCTCTCAAAATGCATCAACTCACATTTCTCAGGATTAAATTCCATTTGCCACTGCTCTGCCCATCTTACCAGCCCATCTATATCATCCTGTCATCTAAGGCTTTCCTCCTCACTATTTACCACACCACCAATTTTCGCGTCATCTGCGAATTTACTGACCATGCTTCCTCTATTCACATCTAAAGCATTAATATAAACTACAAACAGCAAGGGTCCCAGCACTGATCCCTGTGGTATACCACTCATGACAGGCTTCTAATCACAAAAACAAACCTTTGACCATCACCCTCTGCCTCCTGCCACTAAGCCAATTTTGGGTCCAATTTGCCAAATTGCCCTGGATCCCATGGGCTCCTACCTTCTTGACCATTCTCCCATGCGGGACCTTTTCAAAAGCCTTACTGAAGTCCATGTAGACCACATTAGCTGCACGACCCTCATCGACACAACTGGTCACTTCCTCGAAAAATTCAATCAAATTTGTTAGACATGATCTCCCCCTGATAAAGCCATGTTGACTATCCCTGATTAATATCTGCCTCTCCAAGTGGAAATTAATCCTGTCCCTCAGAATTTTTTCCAATAATTTTCCTACCACTGATGTTAGACTCACTGGCCTGTAATTACCTGGTTTATCCCTACTACCCTTCTTGAATAATGGTAGCACATTCACTGTCCTCCAGTCCTCTGGCACATCTCCTGTGGCCAGAGAGGATTTGAAAATTAATGTCAGAGCCCCTGAAATCTTCTCCCTTGCCTCACATGGCAGCCTGGGATACATCTAATCTGGGCCTGAGAATTTATCCACTTTTAAGCCCGCTAACATCGTTATTACCTCCTCCCTTTCAATGCTAATTTCTTCAAGTATATCACAATCCCCCTTCCTGATTTCTACACTGACATTGTCCTTGTCCATATTGAACACAGATGAAAAGTAATAATTCAAAACTTCATATAGGTCCTCCGGCTCCACACACAGATTGCCACTTGGGTCCCTAATGGTCCCTATTTTTTCCCTGGTTATCTTCTTTCTCTTAATACATTTATAAAATGTCTTGGGATTTTCCTTCATCTTGCCCACCAGTGTTTTTTCATGCCCCATCTTCATTCCCCTAACTACTTTTTTAAGATTCTCCCACCTCCGCTACACTTTCTTTACTCTTCCAGGGCTTCCTTAGCAATAGCCAGTTCACTGACGCTCAGTTTGGGTTCCGCCAGGGCCACTCAGCTCCTGACCTCATTACAGCTTTTGTTTAAACATGGACAAAAGAGCTGAACTCCTGAGATGAGGTGAGAGTGACTGTCCTTGGCATCAAAGCCGCATTTGACGTGGCATCAAGGAGCCCTAGCAAAATTGGAGTCAATGGGAATCAGAGGGGAAACTGGCCGCGGGCTGGATTCATACCTAGCACAAAGGAAGGTGGTTGTGGTTGTTGGAGGTCAGTCATCTCAGCTCCGGGGCATCACTGCAGGAGTTCCTCAGGATAGTGACCTGTGGGGATGTTCGCTGATGTTTGCACATTGTTCAACACCATTCGTGACTCCTCAGATACTGAAGCAGTCCATGTCCAAATTCAACAAGTTCTGGACAATATCCAGGCTTGGGCTGACAAATGGCAATTAACATTCGCACCACACAAGTGTCAGGCAATGACCATCTCCAACAAGTGAGAATCCAACCTTCACCCTCTGATGTTCAATGACTTTACCCAAACGATCAACATCCTGGGTGTTACCAATGGCCAGAAACTGAACTGGACTAGTTATATAAATACTGTGGCTACAAGAGTAGGTTGGGGGCTAGGAATCCTGTGACAAGTAACTCACCTCCTAACTCCCCAGAGCCTGTCCACCATCTGCAAGGCACAAGCCAGGAGTGTGATGGAAAACTCACCACTTGCCTGGATGAGTGCAGCTCCCACAACACTCAAGAAGCTTGACACCATTCAGGAAAAAGCAGACGCTCGATTGGCACCACATCCACAAACTTTTACTCCCTCCACCACTGAATCACAGTAGCAGCAGTGTGAACTATCTACAAGATGCAGGAATTCACCAAGGCTCCTTTGACAGTACCTTCCAAACCCATGAGCATGAACATCTAGAAGGTCAAGGGCAGCAGACACATGGGAACTGGGAACTTTAAAATGTACAATAAACATTTTCAGTAAAGTACTCCACCACTTCTTGTGATGATTGTAGCAGAAGTCATTTCATAGAATTTTAAACTATGCAATCAATCTATTCGGAGTGATATGTGATGCAGCTTGAACCCATCCTGTATCCATGACCCACAAAGAATTTCTGCTTAATATTAAAATAATTTAAGTGCAAAAAGAAAATATATGTAATTTACCTATTATAGGAAGAATGGACAATATTACAGTTGCAAAATACTTCACCATAATTTTCACTTATAAATAGTTAAATTAAACTGATCAGAAAACTGATGAATTTTATACTAGTCTATGGATTAACAACAAGTAGCATTTTCATATTCACTGCTGCTCCATTGATGAATGTTGGTGCTAATTTTGCTATTCCCATTTACAACTCATCTTGACCCATGTTTCTTTCTTTACTTGTCTCATTTCCATATCATTTGGTATTCCACCATCACCCCAGTTTTCATTTACTCTCTCCTGTTTTTCACCCTATCTCAGAATTTCTGTTATGTTCTTTTCCCCTATCTCTCCTTTCCTGTTTTACAATCTCTGTAGAAGGCAATAACTTCTAAAAACAAATGTGAGCTTTCAGTCAATAGCTGACAGGATAACCTGACAAATTTCAACTTATAAGGCTTTTACTGTAACAAACGAACTGTAAGTACCAGTGACTAACCATTATTTCAGTAGGCAGCTTATGATCTAAACAGGACTTTTTACTTTTAGCTTTCCTTTTTACTTTTAACACAACTGAAAATCCCACTCTATGGTTATACTGTCCACTGTCCCTTAAGTAGGAATTTGAATTCTGCCAGACAGTCCAAAGTGATTCTTAGCTCCAGAGGTTTTACTTTCATTCTTTCCTTTTCCCAGCCCAGTAACTTTTAACCCCAGAACAATCTTTCTCGATCAGAACTTTCCTGGAAATTCTCCCTTTAGCTTGAACCAGGCGCATCTTCCAGCCTCATTTTTAAATCCTCATGAATTTGACCTTTTCAATTTGAGTGCAAGCTCCCACCCACATTCCTGCAGAGTGAACCATAGGGGCTTGTGCCTCTATCTGCTCCTTCTCTCTCTCTTGGACACTGTAGACTGATATTTGTGTGAAATTCAGGGACATCTTTTAGGAGAATCTTTTAATCCATTCCCATGATTCCTTCCAATGAGCCCTTCCCCTCTCAAAACCCATCTCCATAGCAATGTGAATCTTTGTATCCAGCTAGAAATACTAATTAGCCACGCTTAGAACCCAACCCCATTCTATCTATAAATTAAATAGACAGTTAAAGCATAACCTCTTTTAAAACCTGACATTCTTAACACCTTCCTGGAACTTTGGAGACTATTCACTGTAGGCACAGGTGCTCCTGCCATTATCTACAACTGTGAACATTTCACATCATCTTCCCAGTAAAGGGGCCCCTCATTAATCATTAACAGCCACATTGCCCAAGACTGTTGTCAGCAGAATTCAGACCAGGTCACACGACACTCATTCATTTTACCCAAAATTCAAAACATAGGCTGGAAGTTCCTGACCACGTTGGTGTTGTGCATCATGGCGGACGTGAGTAGACAATATGGCAGGAAGGCCAAAAATCAGCTTCACGATGTCGTGAAACCAGTTTGCAATCACCTGCTCCACCTGTCAATGGCAGTCGGCGTTTCCTTCTGCCAGACATCAGGAATGTTATTTTAATACATCTGTCTGTAATTATAATCCCTGCCAGCCAGAATCATCCCCCATGCTGGATCATCCGGGCACGTCGATGTGATTGCACGCTGACTTGTTTCACTCGGGACTTCGAAGTCTGTTTGCCTCCCGCGCTTCAGGCAGCACTCACGGTCATCAGCGCCAGGGTTCCCAGGCTGCACCACATCATTGTTAGGAGGGTTCACAGGCAGGTCTCTATGGAAGTGTATTTTCAATGTCCTTTAGGGAAGAAAATCTGCCATCCTTACCTGGTCTGGCCTACATGTGACTCCAGACCCACAGCAATGCGGTTGACTCTTAAATGCCCTCTGAACAAGGGCAGCTAAGGATTGATAATAAATGCTAGCCCAGCCAGTGATGCCCACACCCCGTGAACGAATCAAAAAAAAAACTATAGGCTGCAGGACTGGGGCTTGTTTGGGGAAGGGGGAGAAGAGGCTTCAGGTAAGGGAAGAGGCTGCAGGGCGAGGGCTGGACTGGGGTAAGTAGGTTTCCCAGGGTGTGTCGCGGGGGCACATGTTGATCTATACAAGTGGCCTCATGATATTGAGGCCTGAAGAGGCAGCCTCCAGAGGACATGAGGCCAGATGGAAATGTGAGGGTGTGTGTGAGAGAGTGAGTTGTGACGTCCCTTGAGCTGGCAGTGAGTGAGATGCCAGTGAATGTATGATGGCCTTGTGAGTGCTTGAGTTTAGAGTGATGAGATTGTTGCCATACCCTGGCAGTGCAGATGAGATCATTCATCCTCTTTCTGCATTGGATGGCCAACCTCTTCTGTGCAGCATTGGCACTGACCACTACTGCCAACACCTCCCAAGCTGGAGTGGTGAGATTGATGGACCTCCTGTGGCCAAAGTGGGGGTGGAGGACATCTTGGTGGGCCTCCGAAAGGCATTCCAGTGATGGGTCACCAAACTCTTCTTGGTTTTCACAGCCATGTCTTTTCTGGAGCAGTCCTGGGCTGCAAGCATTGAGAACTGTGTGCGCAGCTGCAGTTTAGAAATGGCGCTCGATATGAGGAAATGGTGAGGTAATGGCTTAGTGGGTGATACAGAGGCTGCCCACCAGCGAGACAGCATGTTTCCTGTGGCTACATAATTAATGAGTCGGGAAGCGGACAATGCAGCGTGAAAAGCCGCCATTGCAGCTGGGAGGTAACACATCCTTTATCCCCGCACTTAATGCAAATCTGGGACAATTCCGCCCATAATCCCAAAACATAACAATCTTAAAAATGCCATATTTGTAACACCTACCACTGTACATGTTTAATACCAGTTAAATCTCTCTCATTTTCTTGTTCATTGATTTGACATGTTAACTGTTTCTTTTCCACATCTGCCAGTCCAGCTGAGTATTTCCAAAATATACCCATTCATAGGGCATGGGCATCGATGGCAAGGCCAGCACTTATTGCCCATCCCTAATTGCCATTGAGAAGGCGATGGTGAGCTACCTTGTTGAACTGCTGTTGCTCAGGTGATGAATGTACACCCACAGTACTGTTAGGGATAGAGCTCCAGGATTTTGACCCAGCAACAGTGAAAGAACGGCAGTATATTTGTGTTCCCATGTATCTGCTGCCCTTGTCCTTCTAGGTGGCAGCGGCTGTTTGTTTGGAAGGTGCTGCCTAAGGAGTCTTGGTGAGTTGCTGCAGTGCATCTTAATGTTTGATGATGCCTCTCTTAGTGTCACTGTAGGCCAGACCAGGTGAGGATGGCAGATTTCCTTCTCAAAAGGGCATAAATGAACCAGATGGGTTTTTACAACTAAAAAAATGACAGTTTCATTGTCGCCATTACTGAAAGGAGCTTTCAAGTACAGGAAGTACTGAATGCAAAGTCAGGACAGTATTCAAGCACACACTAAAATTTGCCAATCAAGTTCATCCATAATATTTCAATTTTTTCGTTTATATTTTATTTTGTGACTTTTGCAGCTCTTATTCCTCTGGGAGATATGTTCAACTAAGTTGAGCCTCACTGCTCAGTCAAAGAATTGAATAGCCAGCGGAACCTTGGTGACCAGGCCTTCAGCTGATGATGTCCGAAGCTCTGGAATTCCCTCCCTAAATATCTTTGCCATTCTATTTCTTTCCCTATTTCCTCATTTAAGTTACTCCTTTAAGTCCATCTCTTTGATCAAGTTTTGTTCATCTGCTCTGATAACTCCTTTAGTGGCTTGGAAACAAACTTTGCTTCATAACATTCCGGAAAGCATCTCGCAATCTATTATTATTTTAGAAGTCATTAAATAAATAGAATAAAAGTCAAAATACTGAGGATGCTGGAAATCTGAAATAAAAACAGAAAATTCTGGAAAAACTCAGCAGGTCTGACAGCAACTGTGGAGAGAGAAACAGAGTTAACGTTTCGAGTCCGTAAGGCTCTGGAGAAGAGGCATGTGGACTTGAAACGTTAACTCTGTTTCTCTCTCCACAGATGCTGTCAGACCTGCTGAGATTTTTCAGGATATTCTGTTAAATAAATAGAAGGTTCTTTTCTTCAACAATGAAAACCTCAAACAGAACCAGAGGGTCACTTGGAAAACCAGAAACACCAAATTGAGTTGTTACCACAATGTGTCCTTCTGTACCTAGTACCTTGAAAATATTAAAACCTCCCAAAGCAATTCAGGGAAAGTTATCAAATATGACACCAAGTTGCATAAGGAGAAATTAGGGCAGATGACCAAAAGCTTCATAGATCTTAAGGTGTGCCTTAATTACAAAAGAGAGGTAGAGAGCTGCAGAGGTTATGGAGGGAATTTCAGAGCTTGGAGCCTTGGCAGATGAATTCAGAACTGCCAATGATGGAATGATTAAAATCAGGGATGATCAAGAGGCCAGATTGGAGGATCGGAGATATCTCAATGGATTGTATGTCAACAGGGTGATGGGTGAACAGAAATTATTGCATGTTAGCACACAAGCACCAGGTTTTCAATGACCTCAAGCTTACAGAGCTCAAGAGCGTGGGAGACCAGCCAGGAGTCTGATGGTTTAGTCAAGTCTAGAGCAAGAGATAACAAAAACATAGAAGGAAACTGTTACATTGATCGAGCAACAGACAGGAAAGCTTCAAAAGTGTAAAATGGTAATTGACAGACATTGTGTTGTTAGAACTCCACTGGAGTTTTATGCAAAAGCAGATGAAACCTTATCAATAAATACTTGATGTCCTTGTTCAGTCTAAATTCAAAGATCAAAAATGATGTAAAATTGTGGAGCAAATTGCTGTTATTCAAAGGCCTATTGATAAATCCTTTAAATAGAATTATGATTGCAGTAAGATAACCTACCTTGTGGGAAAAGAGTATTAAAGTGGTTCAGAGAGTATGCAGCAAAGCTCCTGGTGCAGAGATACTCAACAAGCTGCTGTTTTCAGTTATTACATTACGTAAAGTAATTGACGTTGTCTCTTGTGAAATTACAGGACAGGTGAGCTTCCTCTCCATTTCCAGCTCAGGATTTAGACATCAGTAGAATTATGGGTGTTTCGGCTGAGATCCAAAATTGCTCAAAACAGGAAAAAGAGGGGAACATGAAAAAAAGGAGTAGGCCATTTGGCCCCTCAAGCTTATTCTGCCATTCAATAAGATCATGACTGATTTGATTATGGCCTTAACTCCACTGTCCTTCCTCAAAACCCTTGAATCCCTTGTAGATTAAAACTCTGTCAACTCAACCTTATACATAATAGATAAAAGCAAAATGCTGCAGATGCTGGTAATCAGAAACAGAGCAGGTAGAGGCTAAAAGTCTTGATGGTTCATTATGCAGGAATGTGGGTGAGAATTCACACTCAGATTGAAAAGACCAAATTGATGAGGAGTTGAAACTGGACTGGAATATTTGTCTAGGTTTAGCTGGAGGAAGAAGTCTCCAGGAAAACTTGTACCATGAATGGCATTTCTGGAGTTAAAATGTTCCAGGCTAAGAAAGGAAAAGTACAGAACTCAACCTTTAAAATCACTTTGGACTGATTTTGTGAGATTTAAATATCTACTTAATGGAGTGTGTAATGTATACCTGTGAAGTGTGTTGTCTCTGTTGTGCAAAAATAAGGACAGTTTTTCATTCTGAGGTTTAAAGTATAAGTTGTCAAAAAAGATAGTTTATTCAAAAGTGCTTTTTGTCTCTTTTTTACAGGAAACTGCTTAAAACATGAAATCTTGTTGTAACTTCCTTTCTGCTATTAACTGGAAGTTCAAATTTCCTTTTTAAAATTATTGGTCTCCACAGAGATCGTAACACAATCCCCTGTTATCCCATCTTTACCTGAGGTATTTTGGTGGGAAATGGGACAATGAGAAATGGATTAATCAATGCAACTTCCTCATGTTATCCAGGAGTTAACACATCTTTTTCTTCTTTATTCCTTCATGGGCATCACTGGCAAGGCCAGCATTTGTTGCCCATCCCTAATTGCCCTTGAGCTGAGTGGCTTGCGAGGCCATTTCAGAGGGCAGTTAAGAGGCAACAACATTGCTGTGGGTCTGTAGTCACATGAAGGCCAGAAAAGGTAAGGATGGCAAATTTCCTTCCCCAGAAGGAGATCAGTGAACCAGATGGGTTTTTATGACAATCAATAATATTTTCACCATCACTATGACTAGCTTTATATTACAGATTTAATAACTGAATTCAAATTCCGCCAGCTGCTATGGTGGGATTAGAACCTATGTCCCAAAGCACCAGCCTGGACCTCTGGATTACTAGTCCACTGACATTACCACTGTGCCAACATCTACCTATAAATTTCAAATCCATCATTACACCATCAGCTAATGTAGATTTGGGGGATTGTCTAGTGGTGAAGTTAAATTCTGTTCACTTCAGCATGGTATGAGGAAATAGCACAGTGACTTAGAATCCATTACATATGATTGACAGTATTAATGCGCGTACTGTCATCATTTCCACCTAAGAATATGGGCCTGAAACCAACAGACAATATTTAAGTATCTGTATTCATCGGGTTATTTGTTTCTTCTGAGAAAAGATTGTCGTATTCCCAAATCTATTTGCATAACAAAAGCATTCATGAGGTTGATTTGTGAAACTCACAGTAGTAACCAAAGATCGCTGAGTGAATTGATTAAATATTGCTTGCTGTTAAAAAGATGAATGTTCCACAGTGACCCAATCAGATAAAG
>NW_027597018.1:0-112976 GCF_964194155.1 Cetorhinus maximus
TCTTTGTTCTTTTGTCTGTGACATCTTTTGGTTATCCTTCTATCACTGCTTGCTTGTCCCAATAACCACCACCCCCCCCCCCACTTCTATCTCTCTCCCCCCCCCCCCCACCTTAAACCAGCTTATATTTCACCCCTCTCCTATTTTTACTTAGTTCTGTTGAAGGGTCACGAGGACTCGAAACGTCAACTGTACTCTTAGCCGCCAATGCTGCCAGACCTGCTGAGTTTTTCCAGGTATTTTTTATTTTTTGTTTTGAGTTAAATCACAGTAGGTTGCAAAACTTTCCACTACCATCAAGATTTGGCTTCAGAAAAATAGCTAATGGAAATATGTGCAGTCAACAATTGGGTGTATTCCTATTATAAAAGTAAGTTGCATTCATTATTAAATGCTTACTGTTTCATTAAGTCAGACCCCTGGTTGGCTGAATCGTTATTTCATTTCGAGAGCTAGCATAATTGACAGAATGTTTGTTGTTTCTATAAGTTCAATTAAGAAGTGATTTTAATAGTTTTGGGTTTAATGAATTAGTTCAAGTATGAGAAAAGGAATGGCAACAGGTGATTAGCAGCATATGCACCATAGATGCAAATTGCATGTAATTTCCATATTAAATAACTTTCATGTTCTTACATGAAAAATCTAAGTTAATTGTAGATGTCTTGACCCACAAATGTGCCTGTTGTCTTTCCACAGCTCATGATTTTGCACTGCCTAACTTCTGCCAAATGTCAAAAGTTCAAAATGGTTGAAGAATAGATGAAATATAGAATAGCAGTGAATCAGTGGCACTACTGTTAACCAGTCATGCCTGTAATTACCCACATACTAGATTCCAAACTCAACTATGCCACAGAGACGAGTACTTCATAACCAGGACCTCAGAATTGGAGAATGGTAAGGGGGGTGGTGGTGTTGTGAAATAAGGCTAAAAAGAGGGGTACATTTAAATATAATTTTGACAACGACAATGACGAGTTTACAACACCTGTGTGACAAATGCTTTGCAAAGACATCCACTTCCCACACCCAAAATGGCAGACCACTCAAAAGGGAAAAAAAAAGTTCAGACCAGTACTCTTATTTCCCAGTTTTACTGGTATTCCATTTTAAGGTATACAAGACCAGTTCGGACCTGTATTCCTATTTCCCAATTTTTACTGTTTTCTCATTCTGGGCAATCAAAACAAATGAGAGAAAGCGAATCTCCTTGTCATCGGCCAAATTAGCCTTCTTAAGGAAGTCTTCAAAAAGCACATGCTAAAGTTTAACCATGTCTTTAATTTCGTTGGCTACATAAGATCATAAGAAATAGGAGCAGGAGTAGGGCATTCAATCCATCAAGCTTGCTGCACCATTCAATAAGATCATGGCTGACCTGTCTGTGGCCTTAACTGCATTTTGCTGTCTGTCCCCAGTTTGGGTCGTGACTACATATCTATAATCTGCACCACCCAATTACTTCTGTTAGAAGCCAATGACAAGCATAATCTGACAAGATTATGCAAAAAAAATACAAACTTGGTTTAATACACACGTACTCATTACACTTGTATTTCCAAGCTCAATGAGGAATGACGTGAGGAGTTTGATGCCTTTTCATGCGTTTTGGAATCCCGAGTTGGAATGTAAGCCATTTCCACAAATAGAGAGCACAGGCATCTTGGATCAGCAGTGGAATTCAAAGAGCATAGGCGAAATATTAAAAATAGAATATTTCTTATCTCAGACATTCCACTCATTACCAAGACAGAATTTTAAGATGCTTTTATCACATTCCAGATCTTATTGGTAGAGGTTAAAGGGCAGAATATTCCAAACAATTGTGTTATTTACAAAATAAGGCTGAAATGAAGGCCTAGAAGTTGAACCATTTCCTTACTCCAATGACTCCAACCCCTGATCTGCCTAGGGTTTTGTTTAAGAAAGTAAGCTGTGCTCAGTCAAAATTATTTTCCAATTTAGTTAATAAGACAATTTACAAATGAACTGATAGCTACTTCTAATTTTTGTTTAAATTGCTCAAGTCTCGGATGAAGTTAGTTCTGCAAATTGACCTTTTAAATTGAAAGAAAACAAGAAAAATGTATCTGCATATAAAGTCAACAAGGACATTTGATACAAATATACTTAACACGTACACACAGACAGATTCCACGGCCACTAACTGGAGTGGACATGGGTGATTCTGGACAACATACATAGTCAAGAAGGTCCTCCCACATATTTGATCCTTCTTGCCAGTGTGAAATTTAAGTGAAATTTCAAACAAAGAAAAGTCTTTCCGCACAGCTGAGGAAATCAAAAAGAGACATTTTTTTTACCAGTGTGAGATGTTCAGCAAACTGTAATAAGCAGTTTTTGTCTATTTAGATTGATTTGATTGGTCAGTTTAAAGCGTGCATCTGTTGGTGGGATTATTTGGTGGGCAGTGTCTGGGTACTTGGTCATCCCATAGGTGCAGAACAATGGAACTTTTGCAGAACAACCTCACCAAACAAAGCACTGTGCGGGGTATGGGAAAATGGGCAGGAGGGAGGGATGACTTGGGAATTATGGAATTGGGGCTGGGAATGGCAAAAGGAGGGGTGGAATGGCAGTGGTATGAGAGGGATGAAAGCAATGGGATGGCTATCTCATCAGAAGGATTGCATAAGAAGCAGATTTAAAGGAGTACTGTTGAAAAGATACTAATTTCACTGCAAATATTTTGTTGGTCTCTTTAAAGTTAGCTTAAAAATACATTTTCCCCCATTTTATAGTAAAATAGAGAGAAATATTCCCCAAGTTGAAATATAAGCCCATAATTAAAGTTTAAAATAATTACATTGTGCTTTGGTAGAGTCGTCAGACTGCATTAACAACATTTTCAATATGCAAAACTAAAGCATGTAGTTGCGTTGTTTTATTTGCATGCAAGCTATTTTCTCCTCAAACCACACTAACCGAGGCTTCTGTAAATGTAGGTGTGTCACTTAAGACCAGGGGAATTCTGTCGAATATTCCCTCTTGCCCTTTCTGGAAGTATATAGCCGTTTTGCAGCATATGTTGGGACAGGAAAATAAAACCTGCTCCTGACCACTGCATGAAGCACCAATTATGTGATCTGAATATATTGCTGCATCTAGGCACATGTGTCTCTTAAATATCAAACAGCACAGCGTGCACTCAATGATTTCACACATGCGTGCAATCGTTTACAACATCCTCCCATTGTGGTAGTTATTGACCAATTTTTTTTTGGCAACTCAAGTTGGGAAGTTTGTTTTCCTTATAAAGTATTATTGCTGTTACTGGGCGGGATGCTAATTTGGACATCAGAAAAGTCAAAGGGTGAAAACTAAAGGACAGCAAAATCACAAAAAAAGGAGGCTCTTATTGTAAAAGTGGAGAAAGGGACGGGAAAGACAAGGGGATTAAAATTCTGGGAAGTAATTTTGGTCACATGGTTCTTATAGTATTTGATTTTTCCCCGCTGGATTCATCTGTCAGCTCCACCGCTTCTTCCTTACTGGGAGTGGGGCTCCTTCCTCAGTGATTCGGTTCTGGCAGCCAGCGGAGGTTGGTGGGCCCTGTACGCAACCCCATCGATGAAGCAGGCAGGCATTGCAGAAGTTATTGGTTTTTACATTGCTGTTCAATTCCTCTGGCAGTTGTTCGCTATCGCCACTGGATACCTTTCTCACAAGCCTATCATTGTCTACCTGACAGGAGAAGGAGCAGGGGAAAAGAAATAAAGAACATGGAATGTAGATATGTTTACACTGTAGAGGAAATCCACTGTGTTGACTATGAGAGCGCAGAAAACTCCGCGACAACTGCTATTTATATAGCACCTTTTAACGTAGTAAAGCATCCCAAGCCATTTCACAGGAACATTACTGAATAAAATTTGATACAAAAGACACGAGGAGATATTAGGACAGCTGGCAAAAAACTTGGCCAAAGAAGCAGGTTTTCAGGACTGTCTGAATTGAAGAGAAAGAGGTTTAAAGAGACAGAGAGGTTAAGGGAAGGAATTAGAGATGTTCCAGTCTCTGCAGCTGAAGACACATCTGCCAATCGTGAAGGGATTACAATCAGGGATGGACAAGAGGCTAGAATTGGCAGAATGCAAGAGATCACAAAGACTTGTAGGGGCTGGAGGAGGCCACGAAGGGATTTGCAAACAACGATGTGAATTTTAAAACCGAGGCATTATCAGACCGGGAGTTAGTATAGGTCAGTGAAGAGGTGATGGGTGAACAGGACTTGGTGCGAGCAGTAGCGTTTTGGATGCGCCCAAGTTTATGTAGGGTGGAAGACGGGAGGTTGGTCAGGAGAGCTTTGGAATCATCAATTTTATAGATAACAAAAGCATAAATACGAGTTTCAGCAGCAGGTGAGTTGTAGCAGAGACAGCTGTGTTAAAGGTGGAAGTAGGTAGAACGAATAGTCTAGATGGTTAAGCAAATATATGGTCGGAAGTTCATCTCAGTGCCAAACCAGCTACTAAAGTTGCAAACAGTCAGGATCAGCCTCAGACAGTTGTCAGGGAGAAGGATGTACTCAAACTAGCCCTCATATTGCTACTACTGCATTCTTTTTGGTCTAAATGGGTTGGTTGTCCCATAGATTTTAATGGAAATTGCAACTTGAACCACAATTGACCAATGAGAATGGTCTCTCCTGCTCAGATCTGCTGATCCAGGATTGAGAAGTAACCTTGGGAGCCCTCCTTGCAATGCCCTTTTTACTCTGCACTTACAGCTGCCAAAATAGTCTGTAGTAATTAGCTGATGTGCTCAATTTGGACTTAATCTCACAACATTGGTATCACCAGCTGACTCATCCTTGATGCGGAGAACGAATCTGAAATTGAGGCAGTGTAATCGGAGAACTGGAATTTTCAGCTGCTACATTGCTTGTAACTTCCAAGCAGTCAGTGGAAATTAAAATTCCAGTAAATAATTCATCAGTGGCAGCAATCAGGAAAAACTAACAAAGCACACCAACACAATTATTAAGTGGTTCAGTCAGCAATAGAGAAAACTTAAATTTCAACAACTCAAATATTTGTCTTCCACAGCAGAATTCTCAAGATCAGTAATTTCCCTGTTATCAGTCACTCTCTCCATCATTTCCCATTTATCCTTTTGGTATTTGATGCAGTCCACGTGGATGGTTGAGTTTTATTTTTTTCCGAGCTGTCCAAACCATTTCTCACGTTCTCTTGTACCTTTCTCCATTTCTGGTGGAGGGGGAGAAACAGGATGTTCAATAAGCAGAATGTTAAAAAAAATTACACATTTATTAACAGGGGCATAGCGCACAAGAGCAAGGAAGTTATGTTGAACTTGTTATAGGACACTAGTTGGGCCACAGGTGGAGGTCCAGCTCTGGGTGCTGTACTTTAGTAAGGATGTGAAGGCATTGGAAAGAGTGCAGGGAAGATTCACGAGATATGTTCCTGGGATGGGGAACTTGAGTTACATAGATAGATTGGCAAGGTTAGCACAGTTTTCCTTGGGCAAAAAAAAGACCAAGAGGAGACTTGATAGAGGTATTCAAAATCGTGAGGGGTCTGGACAGAGTAGATAGGGAGAAACTGTTCCCACTCACAAAAAGATCAAGAACAAATGGGCACACATTTAAAATAATTGGTAAAAGCAAAAGGTCTGGAATGCACTGCCTAAGAGGTGGTGGAAGCAGCCAATTGAAGCATTCAAAAGGGCATTAGGCAGTTATCTAAAAAGGAAGAATGTACAGGGTTACGGGGAGAAGGCAAGAGAATAGCACTGGGTAAATTGCTCATTCGGAGACCTGGTGCAGATAGGATGGGCCAAATTCCCTCCTGCAATGTAACAGTTCTGTGATTACCATCATGGGATTCCAAATCAGTCTGAGATCAGATACCAAAAACTATGTGTTCCTAGAATTGACTTATTGTAGTAATCTGATGTGTAATATACCTTTAAGACAAATATTGTAATGTAAGATCACATGATCTTGGTATCCAATAGCAGAGGAGCGTGGACTACCTCTGTGCGCAGTAGTCTTGAGTTAGAGCCTAAGTGTAAAGACAGAGTTTTAAGCACACAAGTGTAGCTGCTGAGTTCCTTTTGTAAATAAACTGAATGTGTTTCTTCTAAGGATGGTCTACTGATCTTCTCTGTCTTGGTACCAACTCAGTCACCCCAAAACAAACATGCAACCCGGATCCTTTAGCCCCAACAAACCAGGGCACTGGGTCCAACAAACTGGTGACGAGAGTAAAAAGCAAGAAAGGACCTGAAAGGACAAGGTAAAAAGCAAGAAAGAACGAAGGAAATCAGAAGAACCGAAATCGCACGGTACCTCGCACGGTAGTTGTAAGTAAAACAAAATTTCCTTCTGAGGGTCAAAGTGATCCCCTCAGAGCATGCCACAATTTGGGAGAGTGGAGCCTTTCGATCCAACCTCGGACGACTGGTCTCACTACGTTGAACGCCCCATGTTCTTCTTCCAGGCGAACAACATCGTGGGGGGAGGAGAAGTGCGCGATCCTCTCATCCACGTGTGGGAGTAAGACCTGGATTCATTTGAAATTTGTTGACACCCAGTGCCCCAGATTTGAAAATTTTTGATGACTTAATGAGCCTCGTAAAGAACCGGTACCAGCCAAAGCCCTCGGTGACAACGCGATGCTTCAAATTTAACTCGAGGAATAGAGCCGAAGGGGGAGACAGTTGCTTGTTATGTGGCAAGTCTGAAACAATTAACGGAATATTGCGAGTTTGGTACATCTACCAATGATATGCTGAGAGATCGATTGGTGTGTGGCACAAAGGAAGATGCAATTCGGAAGAGATTACTGTCTGAAACAAATTTGGATTTTCAGAAGGCATTGGAAATTGTTCTGGCAACGGAAGGCGCAGTGCGGGACTCAAAAGCCATACAGAGAGCGCAAGATGGCACTGTCCTCTGCGTTGGGCACCGAGCCGCAGCTAAAAAGAGCGCGAAAGTGCTCAGAAGCGGGAAGCAGACACCGCTGGCAGACAAATATAAAGAGATAACAAAAACAGAAAATGCTGGAAAAACTCAACAGGTCTCACAGCACCTGTGGAGAGAAAAAAACAAGAGTTAACGGTTCGAGTCCTTATGACTCTTCTTCAGAGCTAAAGAGAAGTAAAAATGTGATGAAATTTATACTTTAAGGGAGGTGAAGCAGGTGAAGCTGGATAGAAGGCCAGCAATAGGTGGAGGCAAAGGAGAGATAACAAGAGATGTCATGAACAAAAGGTCAAAGGGGTGTTAATGATAGTGATACTGGCTAAAGGAGGTGCTGATGGTGGCATTAAGTTCAGAAAGCAGAATGTGATAATAGCAGGACAAGGGTAAGCACTCTGGAAAGAACAACATGAACAAGTGATGGATGGTCCTTGTGGGGGTGGGGGAAGGGGACGGTGGTGGGAAAAAAAGATTGAAAATAGGACAAAAGGTGGGGATAAAACAACGAATAAAAATGAAAATAAATAAAGTGGATAAAAATTTAAAAATGAAAATTAAGAAATTAAAATGAATATTAAAAAAGGGGATAAAAATGGGGTGGGGTTGGAGGTGAGAGTTCATGGTCTGAAGTTGTTGAACTCAATGTTAAGTCTGGAAGGCTGGAAAGTGCCTTTACACTTTAGAAGCCCTGTCAATCATTTTTGGTGTTAAGAAATTTCACCAATATGTATACAGCCATCATTTTACCATCATATCGGACCATAAGCCATTATTGGGATTATTCAGTGAAGACAAGGCTATACCCCCTCTCGCCTCAGCAAGAGTACAAAGGTGGGCATTGATCTTGAGTATACTTTCATTCATATACCCTGACGTCAAATTGGAAACGCAGATGCACTCAGTGGTTTGCCCATGCAAGTAAAAGATGAGGATGTTCCAATTCCTCAAGAATTAATTTTATTTAACTTCCTGGATTCGTCACCGATCTGCGCTGGACAGATTAAAGATTGGACAAATCGAGACCCAGTCTTACCCAAAGCGCGAGATCAAGTTCTTCACGGTTGGTCACAAGAACACGTATCTGATTAAATGAAAGCGTATTTCCAGAAAAGATACAAAATAACCAGCCAGGAAAGTATCTTTGGCCAGTATCTTCCGGTTGGAGTGGGGCGGGGCCTGCCCGCCGACATGTAAAATGTGTGTGCATTCCAATGTCACCCCGTGTCACTTAGATTGTCAGTTTGGCCTATTGAGGCCATTAAAAACCCAATTGAACTCATTAATGGACCTGCCCATCCAACCTGAAGGTTGGCGGGCAGGCCGGGAGCCCAGGCGGGCTTATGAAAAAACATGAAACCTCATCCACGGGCGGGATGAGGTTTCATGAGTGATTTTAAAAATGCAGAATATTTTACAATAAAAGTTATGGACATGTCCCAGCTCATGTCACAGTGTCACATGAGGGGACATGGCAGGGAAATGTTTTCTAATCTTTATTGAAAGTTTTAAATCGGTGCCGATCTCCCTGAGGCAGCACTTTGCCTCAGGGAGATCTGTGCGCTCTTTCGTGCATGCATGCGAAAGAGCGCACTCCCGGCTGAGGGAATCCCCCCCTGCCCAAACAGTGAGCGCATAGCACTTCCTGGCGCACGTCACGCTGGGCGGTCCTTAATTGGCCCATCCATATAAAATGGCGGCGTGCTCCCAATCGGGAGCGCCGATCAGAAGTGCACCCGCACTCCCCCCCCCACCCCCAACGATGGGGGGGAAAATGTTGTCCTTATTTTGGGGAGCATGAGTGATTGTTCCTCCAAAAGGACGAAAGCCATTGTTATCTGAACTGCACAGTGCACCTCCTGGAATTTCCAGAACGAAGGCAGTTGCACGCAGCTATCTATGGTGCCCTGGGATGGATGAAGAAATAGAAAACTTGGAGAGAAGTTGTACGCAGTGTCAGCAAGTCCAGAAATTACCTTCAACAGCCCTGTTACACCCCTGGGAATGGCCAGGAAGGCCATGGGTGCAAGTACACATCAACTATGTGGGACCTCTTGCAGGAACAATGTTTCTACATTTAGTCGTTGCTCACTCGAAATGGATGGACGTATATGAAGTGAAGTCGCCAACATCTCCTGCTACAATTGACAAGCTACGTCAAAGCTTCACAACCAATGGACTACCAGAAGTGGCCGTATCAGACAATGGAACAGTATTTACGAGTGCTGAGTGTCACTGATTTATCAGCCGCGATTGTATTACTCATGTAAAAACTTCATCGTTCCACCCTCTTCAAACGGACTGGCCGAGAGAGCGGTTCAGACTTTTAAGAAATCTGGAGATTCTATAGCAACTAAATTAGTAGGTCTTCTTTTCCATTATAGGACCACCCCTCATACAACAACAAATGCCATACCTGCGGAATTGTTGATGAAACACCGTCACCGATCGAGATTGAGCCTAATTATACCAAACTTTAAGGGGTGCGGGGAGGGGGGTGGTGGGGGAAGGTGGAAAGAAGTCAGGGAAGTCCGAAAACTGGACATGACTGGCACAGTCGTGACAGGGCGTTAAATGTAGGAGAGAAGGTACATCTGAAGAATTTTAAAGAAGGACCAACATGGTTGTTTGGTGAAACAAGTGCAGTAACTGGATCTCTTTCCTACCACATGAAAGTGGAAGATCAAGTCATATGGAGACACGTAGATCATATAAGGAGGAGAAACAGAATACCCAGAAATGATTCCACCAGTGTTCGTGTCTGAATCAACGTCTCCTGTTGAAAGAACTCAACAGAGTACAAATCTGTCTGCAGGGCTGACTGTACCTGAAAGAGTCGAAGAAACAGATTTGCAGGTACCTACAGAAGAACCAGATGCTCAGATGACTACAGTGAGGGAGGTTCCGAATAAAACACCAGAAGCTGTAGAGCTGAGATGTTCTACATGCATTAGGAAACCCCCAGCAAGACTGACTTTATAAATTATTTCTGTTTGAATAATTTGATATTTTGAGAAAAATTGAAAAATATATTTGAGTAAAGGGGGAGGAATGTAGTAATCTGATGTGTAATATACCTTTAAGACAAATGTTGTACATGATCTTGGTACCCAATAGCAGAGTAGTGTGGGCTACCGCTGTGGTCAGTAGACTTGAGTTAAGTTTGAAGTGTAAAGATAGAGTTTTGAGTTGGAAGCACACAAGTGTAGCTGCTGAGTTCCTTTTGTAAATAAACAGAATGTGTTCCTTCTAAGAACGGTCTACAGATCTTCTCTGTCTTGGTGCCAACTCGGTCATCCGGAGACAAGCGTGCAACCTGGGTCCTTTAGTCCCAACAAACCAAGGCACTGGATCCAACACTTCTACAATTAAATATTAGCATTACTTCGTCAGTATCATTACTCTCTTGTATGTTGGCATTTATTACTCTTCTGTCTACCTGTATTACCCACCCCCCTTCCACTGAATCAGTATTCATTGCACCTGCCTCCCTGTAGTCCCTCCTTTCCCCAAGCCTACTCTTATTATTCCCTACTCATCCTCAATCTCCCTGCAGTACCACCCCCACACCTCCCTGTATTATCCCCCTTCTCCCCAGCCCCCCTATTTTCCTCCCTTCTGCTCCCGACCCACTCTACTGGTTCCTCCTCCATTCCTCTATTTCCCCTCCCGCATCCTTCCTCTATTACTCCACCCTCTGCTACCACAACTTAAATTCATTTACCCACCTTTACGTAATGAAACATCTCAAGTGCTTCAAAAGAGCATTATAAAACGAAGTATAACACCAAGCCACACAAGAGATATTGGATCAGGTGGTCAAAAGCGTCATCAAAGTGATAGATTTTAAGGTGTTTTAAAGGAGGAAAGCAAGGTTGAGCGTCAGAGAAGTGTAGGGAGAGAATTCCCGAATTTAGGGCAGAGGCAAATGAAGGCACAGCCACCTGTGTGAAGGAATTATAATTAGGAGTGTACAAGAGGCCAGAATGAGAGGAGCACAGATGTCTGAGGGTTATGGGGCTGGAGGAAATGACAGAGATAGGCAGGGTGAAGCCATGGAGGGATTTGAAAACAGGATGAGCATTTTAAAATCCAAGTTGCTTGACCAGGAGTCAGTGTAGGACAGTGAGCACTGTGGGACGGGAATAGAACTCGCCACAAGCTCAGACACGGGCAGCGGAGTTTTGGATGACCTCAAATTTACAGAGGGTAAAATGTGGGAGAGCAGCCAAGAGTGTGTTAGTATAGTCTAGAGGTGGCAAGTCAGAGATGAGAATTTCAGCAGCGGATGAGCTCAGACAGGGCACGGTCCAGCCATGTTATAGAGGTCGAAATTGCCGGTTTTAGTGCCGGCACAAATATGAGGTTGGCAGCTCCTCTCGGGGTGGAATGTGACATCAAGGTAGCGAACAGACTGACAATCTCACTCTCCGCACCTCACCCCCCCCCCTATTTCCCTTCACCTCCCCCTGTGTTTTCCCCACTCTCCCATTTGCCTCTCCACCAGTAGCTGCTGCTGGCTTTGATGCCGGTGATCTCCCTCGAGTAGTGCTGGCCGCTCCAGCTGATGTGGCAGCGCCTTAAGATCTCGTGGCGCCACAGCTCGTCCACCACCACCTCCAGCTTGTCCAGGTGCCCGCTATCCCTCCGCTGCTGGCAGAACAGCAGCCCGCCCCAGAAGGCACAGCAGGGGTCGGCCTTGTGGATGGCCCGCTTGGTGTGCTCGGTGCCTGGACCGAGAAACGGCACT
This sequence comes from Cetorhinus maximus, assembly GCF_964194155.1. Taxonomy (NCBI): domain Eukaryota; kingdom Metazoa; phylum Chordata; class Chondrichthyes; order Lamniformes; family Cetorhinidae; genus Cetorhinus; species Cetorhinus maximus. The sequence goes on from NW_027597018.1 coordinate 11,721, forward strand.
CCAATGGAATGGATACGAACAGAAAAGTTGTCCTGGACAGACCAGAGTCCTCCACTTTGGTTCCGGGATCAGTGACACCGTTGTCCTCCCTTCCAATCAGAGAGAGCTCTGTGCAAATGTGCTCACATTAGCAGTGAAGAGCAGCTCTCATTGTTGAATCAACTTTTGGTACAGCGTCACCAGCTTCAACGTTTTGTTTTCCCCTAAACCCTGCTCATTTAATACTCCTTATAATTTCCCTCAACAGCTTTAAAAAGAAGCTCCAATTGTCTCATTAAAGCTGGAAGTCAGATTGAAATATTAATCATCCAATTTTAGGATTAAATCCAATTCGATCCATCTGAACTCCTTAGGTTTAGGGTTAAACCGAAGCTGGAACTTTTAGTAACAGCGTACTGAAGTTTTTTTTTTTTGCAAAATACACAGCTCCTTTTCCCTGTTTGCTACTATCTACATGTATTTAAGTCCCAGCACTATGTGCAGTTTTGGTCTTATTTGAAAAACGATATAATGTTAGTAGTAGTTCAGAGAAGGTTCACTTGACTCATTCCTGGGCTTATCCCATGAAGAAAGGTTGAACAGGTTGGGCTTTACCCATTGGGAGTTTAGAAGAATGAGAGGTGGTCTTATTGAAGCATACAATAGCCTCAGGGGACTTAATAGGGTGGATGGTGAGAAGGTGTTTCCTCTTATTTCAGAGACTAGAACTAGGGGACACAGTTTCTCTCAGGGGGCTGTTAGACTGTGCAATTTTCTTCCCTAGAAAGCAATGGAGGCTGATTCATTGAATTTATTCAAGGCTGACTTAGACAGACTTCTGATCGACAAGGGAGTTAAGGGTTATGGGGTGGGGTTGGGGGGCATGATGATCTTGAATGGTGGAGCAGGTTCAAAGGGCCAAATAGGACTTAGGAACATAGCTTACTCCTGCTCCTATGTACAGTTGACACAAGATTTGAACCAGAGATCACAGGCTAGAAAGAAATTAGGCATTAATTTTATAAAGCAATGTTTTTAAGACCTCGGTGTATTTTAACACAGAGCAACTTGCTGCAGATAAAGATGTACCTATAGTAAAGGAAGGTTTGAGCTGTTTAGATTCATGAAGACATCACAACAATAATTATTTATCCAGGACAGTTACTGTGCAAAGAATTTATATTCATTAGAAGACATGATTTACAATATATCAGAAAGAAGGCAAATTTTATTGAAGCACAAATAACTATGAGAAATCTCTATTGTAATCTAAAATAGGCACATGGTAATTGTACTAGAGTATTAGCTAATGAAGGAATATATGACTAGTATGTCAGTGGTCCCAGTTTTATTTTGTTTTTGTTTTGGTCCGACAACCTTTATTTCACTTCCCTTGGTCTGGGCCAGTAAAATTTGTCAGAAAACAAGCCTCCAAGATAATTCTCTTAGATAAAAAGAGTCATACAGATTTGAAACGTTAACTGCGTTCCTCTCCGCAGATGCTGTCAGACCTGCTAAGTTTTTCCAGGTATTTTTGTTTTTATTTTTAATTCTCTTAGATGACTGCAGTACTGGAGACTGGTCATTCAACAATGCTGTTAAGAAACTTCAACCTTGACCTAGACAACACCTTCCATCTGCAGCAACAGATTCCAGCCATGCTGTAACACTGTGCGGCTACAAAGCAACCAAAATGAAATAAATACATTTCAACAAAAAGTAATTTCAAAAAGCACAGAAGTGGGAGATTTAAAAGATGAAAAATTGGAGAAGAGGATTGAAGAAGAGACCATGATTATTAAAATTTCTAAAACTTTCATTTGAGTTATTCACATACATAGAAGTGTATCAGTTGCTATTTGGTGCTGAACTAGATGATTATAGACCAAGTGCTGCGGGAGCTCTTTGGCCACTACTTCTGTGGACTAGAGAGGCAAAGAGGAATTAAACAATAAAAATGGCATTGCTCCTTTGTCACTATGCAGTGACCTTGCAGAACAGAAGCAGATGGGGTTACAGTGTGGCCTGAATTAGACTCAGGAGCGCGCTAGCTCTGATTCGTATGCTTACAAGAGAAGAATGGCCACACTGATGAGGTACTGAAGGACCACTGTTTCCTGTCGAATCACCCATCAGCACCTTCAGAAGAGGGGGAACAGAAAGAAATATCTGCCTGTGTTATATAATTCACCCGTGTATAAGTGCTCTAACAGTCTTATTGATCTCCATCTGTGAAACTCTAGTGAGAAATAGAACAGCAAGTAAAATAGCTCAATATTCCTGTATTGAATTAAGAGTTGAAGGAATGTGATTAATTTATATTGGGTTTTTTTTGGAAGCATTAGTCTAAAATTTATTATCCTACCTGATTTGTCAGAATGTCTTTTGTCACAGTTTGTAGTTTTTAATCTTAAAGAAAAAGGAATGTCTATACCTTGAATTCAGAATAGTTTGAACAAAAGCTACCTCTCGAGATTAATTTTCCTCTTCAGCTGGTCCTTTTAGTCCTTTTGTCACTGAAATTTTGGTAGACCCTACAGGAAGTTTTAAAAAAAAAAGCTTCTCCACTGTAAATGTGCACAAAACGTTCTCACATTTTAAATCGGCAGAATGCTCACAGGCTGTTACAAATAGGCTGTCGTTTTTAGAACAACTTTCTTCACTAGCTAATGACTGCTGAGTCCAACCATCCTTTCACTCACTTCCCAGAGTTTCCTGGCCACCGCATCATCTCGTGCATGAGGCAGGACCTCCTGAACCTTGCAATCAGCGAAGTACCTGCCACTGAATTTCTCAATGCCTTCTTGCACAGCACAGAAGATGGAAGTCTGGGCCCCATCGGCTGGGCTTCGAAAGAAAAGAGCAGCGACAGGGGCAAAAAGTACTTTTTGCCAGCATTTGAAATGACGAAACATCTGAGTGTTCACCATACCTATAAGAGGGAAAGAAAAAGCAATGTTTGTTGAACACAGATTTTATCATAAAATATTTAAGTTGTTAATCAACAAATGTGAAGAAGAAACATTATTTTAACTGTTAAGCCTTTTACAAGCTGTGAAGCAAGTTTCTGAAATCTCCCGACTTAAATGACCAGCTTGTAGATCACAACCTATTTTCACACACACACACACACACACACACACACACACAAGCAACTCAGCTGGAAAATTATTAATACTTTGTCTTCTGCTAGCAATAAAACCCTCTGCTTTATTTCATTCAGTTTATACATAAATATTAATTTGAAAGTTAAAAACACACAAATCAAAAAAGATGAATGAGTTTCTGTATGATTTCCCCACATTTGAAAAGGGCTCTTCCAAATCACTGGTCTGCCCTTGGAAAAACTACATATATTTAAAATCATTCTACCTGCACTTCCATATCACCCAGTGTTTCTGTGTCAGCGCTTAGTTTTAAAAACGGAGTTGCGTTGGAAATGCCTATGGACGCTACAATACATCATGACATCCAGCAGCAAAATGTTAGTCACCGTGGATTCGCCAAAACAATAGTGAACGACAATTTATCCCGTGATAAATTAGTGGCTAAATGCACCAATATTCTAACAGTGAACTATGCACGCCAAGGTAGGGGGGACTTGTATAATCTGCAGTCTTTGCTGAGTTAGCTGAGCCCAAACAAGGGGCAGAATTTTCCGCTTGGTGGGCGGGCAGTCGATTGCGGCAGCAAAAACGGGCCACGCTGCTATTTTGCGCGGGCGGGGGCCAATTAAGGCCCGGCCAGCGGGTTAGCGACTCCCGTGGAGAACGGGAAAATGGTGGCGGGGGCGGGCGGGCGGGCGTGCTCAGACTACCGGTTCCAATGGGGAGCCAGCAACCTGTTTAAAGAGTGGCCAGGCAGCCTGCTTGAGGCAGTGAACCGTGGCCACTCGGGGAGAGAGGGAGGGAGCTGTGTATGCAGAAGAGCAGGAGCAGGAGGAGGGGGGGCAGGCTGCAGGAGAGGCCAGCAGGGGGGTGCCAGTGTGCCCCTCGATTCTCCGATGCATGCCTTGCTGTCCTCCTCCAAGAGGTTTCCAGCCGTCGGCACTTGTTGTATCCGGAGGGTGGGAGGAGGAGGCCCCCCCCCCCCCCCCCTCCCGCCCATGTCACCAGCCAGGTGTGGGAGGAGGTTGGTGACGCTGTGAGTGCCCATGATGATGTGCGGCGCACTGGCACCCAGTGCCGCAAGAGATTCAACGATTTGCTGCGCTCTGGAAGGGTGAGGACCATGTTGGCCTTGGCCATTTGACCCAGCAGGTAGCCTTAGCCTTTGAGCACCCGCACCCCCCTTGCCATGTCTTGCTGTCGTTACCGCATTGGGCATTTGGCGCACGTTGGGTGGGCAAACGGGTACTGACCATGCTTACATCAGCCTTAGTGGTTGAGGAGAAGATGGGTTCTCCCTGCAACATATGTTGGTGTTTGTGGCATTTGAGTAGCCTGGGGACAACCTGCAGGGGAGGCAGCTAGACACATACTCAGAACTCCAACACACGTCTTATTGATGGTGATGAGATGGCGGAAGGGGAGCCTCAAGGTGTCGTGGCCAAGAGCCATCTGCTGGCCTCAGCGCTGCACCTAGTTGTGCCTCCTTGCCATAGGCGCTAAGACCCGTATGTTATTCAAAGTGATGGACGCCGAATGTGTCCAAGGTGGCCGTTGGGGGAGGGGGTTGGAAGCAGCCGTACTATCTTCTGGGGACTGATCACCAGTAGTGTGGACAGGAGCCACTGGAGGCCTCAGATGGGTCATTGTGGTTGGGGTGCGGCGTGAGTGTACAGGGTACATGAGCAATCAGCCCCAATAAATGCTCTTCTCTGTTTTGCAGGCAAAAAGTCAACACAATCTTTTGGAGCGCCAGAGGACTGGTGGTGGGCACGGCCTGCTCCAGCGCCTCACCACCTTCGAGGAGCAGACCATGGAGCTGGGGAGGAGGCAGGCGGCCAGGGCGGTGAGGCTGGGGTCCAGCGGCCAGGTATTTGAGGTCCACAGTCCCATTCACTGTCTGCCCACCATCCAAAGCACTGATAGTTGCTGCAATCGTTAATGCTGCAACACTGCTCATTCACAGACTGAGACACTCTGACGTGTGGGTCATACACAAAGGTCCCTCATCCCCTTGAGGATGCGCGTCTCCACCACCTTCCAAAGTCACCTTATCCCATTTGTGACCACTATCCCCATGGTCTAACATGCCATGGCATCGCTGCTGCACAGCCAAAGACTTATTGCATCTTAGGGGGGTTGGAACCTCCACCACCCTTTCAGCCAGTGCGCCCCACATTACTCTGTCCAAAAGGTCATCAGCACCTCAGCTGTGAACCTCATGGCACTCAACTTAGATAAATGCCACCACGTAACTCATCCCTGCGCCAAGGGGAAATGTTGCCTTCTGCCCACCCGGTCTATGCCCCTCCTAACGGAATGAAGGTCAAGCATGTGACCTCTCAATCTCCTGTGATCAATGGCAAATGTCGCAAGTGTTTGCAATGTTTCCTCAGCAACGCAACTATCCAGGCCACAATGCATCCACATCAGGTACCTCTGCACTCTCTCCACTCCAATGGTACATAACATGCCATGTGGCATTCCTGAGGCCATCTGACCAGCCTGTCTGTATGTGCGTTTAATGGTTGGGGTCCCTCTTGACTCTTTTCCACCCCACCAATGTTCGTCTCCTTAGGATCTTGAAGGGTGAGCGACTTATGAGGCTGGGGGGGGGGGAAAGAGATGAAAGGTGTTACTGACTGAACGCTAACTGATGCACTGTCCTTGTTGTTAATTTCAGCATCACCACCAGATCGCCGTGCCCAGAGACACCGCAGCCCCCCTTCCACACCTGAGGCCCAACAAGTGCAACTTGCGGCACATCATTTCAGCCAGCCAGGCACCAGCGCAGACACAAACACCTCGGTGGGGAATTTACCGTCAGCTAGTGTCCCGGGTCACAGAGGAGAGGACACTTCACAATCGCTGGAGGAGATGACACGGACAGAGAGTGCCGATGGCACCAGCAGCCGGAGGGCTGCAGAGGACAAGGCACATGCTGAGTCCGGCAGTGATGATGTGCCTCTGGAGTTGTCACCAATGCAGCAGCTGCAGGACAAGCGGCCGGGTGCGCAGGAGCATCTGGCAGGGTTGCATGAGGGTGTGCTTCAGTTGGTCTCTGCGATGGAGGAGTCCAGGCAGAGTGTCAGTCAAGGCGTGAACCTCAGGACAGAGCTTCAGGCTTCCTTCGCTGAGAGATTGACGACTCTCATGGAGAGGGGCTTCCAACACATTGAGAATCATTGGGCTACGCTCTGACCTGCAAGCACTCACAGCGGTACTGGCCACGGGTGGTCATTACCAATGTGGGAGATGTTGTGGGCACCAAGTGTCGGCGCTCGGTGCCCATGCATCTGCGGTGAGCAGGGAGGTCCAATGTGACCTCACGTTGGCGCAGCAGCTGCCTGTCGTCGCTGCGAGCTCCTCTCAGGGTGCTCCGGATGAGGGCAGCAGCTCCTCCGCTCCTCTGCCAGTCAACGTTGCTTCCGTTGAGGCTGCGACAACTGAGGAGGTGCCAGTTCCGGAACTGGCCACTCCCTCCCAGGCGGGGCCATCACAGGCTCCATGGGCCAGAGGACGCCCGCCAAGGTCATCGAGGCCAACAGGACAGCAGAGTCAGCAGGCTGTCTCATAAGCCACTCCGAGCGATGGGGCGGCACCTAGACGTAGCACCCGAAAACGTAAGCATACGGCACGTTAGGCACTCCCCGGGTACGTCACTGGTGATTTTGTGTTGGCCTTAGAATAGGGAACAAAATTCTTCTTATTGGAATGGAGAAGTCTGTGTAGTTTTTTTGGACATATTAAAGTCCACTTTTCTGACCATGGCTGAGGGTGTTTCCTTTGTGCTGCATTTTTTTTTCACAGACATCTCATGAGTGGTGTTTGAGTGGACATTGATGTTTCTGTACTAAGCCCTTTGTTACAGCTGATGAGGTGGAAGATGTGGCACCTAAATGCCACGTGTGGAAGTTCCAGGCAATGCTGTTCCTGCTGATCCATGTGTGTGGAGCGAGCTGAAGGTTCTTTGGATTAAAGTGTCCCAGGTGTCCCTGCCTCCTTGGTGTAGTAGCGGGTTGGCGTGCTGCCCCTCATCATCGCCCTGTGCTTCCTCATCCTCTGAACCACTGCTGGATTCATCATGTGCAGCCTCATCCACTGCATCAAGGTCTTCATCGTCAACTGCATCCCCCCTTTCCAGCGCAAGATTGTGGAGAGCGCAGTACGCTACCACTATCACAGAGACACGATCTGGGGGGTATTGGAGTGCGCCCCCTGAGCGGTCCAGGCATCGGAAGCGCATCTTGAGAAGACCGATGGCTCTATCCACCACAGCCCTTGTGGTGCCGTGGCTCCTATTGTACCGCTGCTCAGCTTCTGTTCTTGGATGGTGGAGAGGCATCATGAGCCACCTTCTGAGGGAATAGCCCTCGTCATCCAGCAGCCATCCATCCAGCCGGGCTGGAGCACTGAAGAGCCCCTGGGAGTGTCTGAGGATGTAGGCGTCACGGGAGCTGCCTGGGTACCTTGCACAGACTTGTAGGATCAGCATCCTGTGGTGACACACTATCTGCACGTTCATGGAGTGGAAGCCCTTCCTGTTGACGAAGGCACCGGGCTCACCTGCTGGCGCCTTGATGGCCACATGTGCACAGTCTATAGCACCCTGGACACGGGGGAAGCCAACAATGGCCGCAAAGCCTCTGGCTCGCTGTGTCTGGCTTGCCTGGTCACAGCGGAAGTGGATGAAGGTCAATGCCCGTTTGAACAGAGCGTCTGTAACCTGCTTGACACAAGTGTGGACAGCTGAGTGGGAGACACCACAAAGATCACCTACCGAGCCCTGGAAAGAGCCAGAGGCATAGAAGTTAAGGGCAACTGTGAGCTTCAGAGCTGCTGGCATGGGGTGTCCACCCACACAGTTAGCGGAGATCTCAGGGCCAATCCTCTGACAGATATAGTTGACTGTCTCCCTTGAGAGACGGAGCCTCCTTCGGCTCTGCACCTGTCATATTGAGGTAACTGCTTCGCTGCCTGTAAACCCTGGCAGCAGGATAGTGGCGTCTTCTGCGGCCCCTTCTGCCTTGGACAACCTCTTGGCCCTGCGCCCCTTGTGCCTGCGCCTGGCCTCCCAAAGGAGGCTCCCCTGGAGTCTGAACGTGCACTCCTGGCCTCCTCCTTATTCTATCCCTCCCTTCCTCCTCAGAGGAGCTGCCTCCAGTGGAGATGTCAGAACCCATACCCAGGCTAAATGGAGGCCTCCGGAAAGCTGCAGGCCCGAGAAAGATTCCTGTCCGCAGACTGGTTTCAAAGTGCACAAGAAGCTCTTGGAAATCGATGTGAACTGCTAACAATCACACAGGCGACTTTAAAACACTTTCAGCAATTAAAACTTCGTGGAAAACATGAACAACCCTTCTGAGTCCACATATCCTGCCAGTGCATGAGTTTTATTAAAAGATCTCCTACCCGCCTGCCCGTTGGACCCGTGCGCCAACCCGAAGGTTGCACGGGGCCCTCAAAATCCTGGACAATTGGCAAGTTAAGGGCCTCGACGAGGCCTTTCACTAACGGCGGGCGCGCTCAGCAGTGAGACGCACGCCCGCCGACCGAAATATCGCGATGCCGCGCGCTGACGTCGGGACGCTTGCACGACATTTTAAGCGCTGACATGCTGGCTCTGCCAGCCGGAAATTTCTGCCCAAGCCAGCTGTTTGGAGCGCTATACAATTGGCCTGAGGATTATTATTTGGAAGACTAAAGCCATCGTTTTTGGCCCCGCCACAAAGTCTGTTTTCTGACCACCATTTCCATCCCGACCTCTGGCAAATGCCTGACACTGATCCAGGCTGACTGCAATCTTGGTGTTGTGTTTGACCCTGAGAGTCACTCTGTCACCAAGACATACCTACTTCCACATCTGTAATATTGCCAGACTCTGCCTCAGCTCACTTGCTGCTGATACCTTCAAACATATCCTTGTTACCTCGAGACTGGACTATTCCAACGCATTCCTGGCCGACTCCCTGCATAAACTTGAGCTCATCCAGAGCTCTGCTGCCATGTCCTAACTTGCACCAAGTTCCATCACCCCCGTGCTCGCTAAACTACACTGGATCCCGGTTGAGTGTGCTTCAATTTTAAAATTCTCACTCTTGGGTTTCTCACTCTGCTCCCCCTCACTCCCCACCTCTGGGGCCTCCACCTGCACTACAAGTCTTCAAGATCCCTATGCTCCTCCAATTCTGGCACCCCAACTTTAATCATTCCATCAATGGTGCCTGTTTCAAGCTATCTCGGCCCTAAGCTCTGGAATTCCCCTCCTTAAACCTCTTTTCCTCTCCACCTCTCTCTCCTCTCCTAACATTTTTCTTTGACCAAAATGTTGGTCATCTACCCTGATATCTCCTGTGGCTGACTGTCAACATTGCTAACACTAAGTGACTTTTGTTTGACTGAAGGCAAGTTGTGTTGTTGTAATGATCTGAAAGGCTCATGCAATCAGATTCCAAAGGAATTTTCAAAGGGCAACGGGACTTGTATTTGAAGATAACTGTTTTGCAGCATTACGAGATTAAATTTGACAGCTCTTTCAAAGATAGGCCCTCCTTCTGTGCTGTAAGGTTCTTTGATTCTACCCTGGACTAGAGAAAGGGAAAATAGCTAGAGTAACCCTTTTTTGGAAAAAGCGTGCGTGCCAAGGAACAACAGGAGTCAGCTCAGTTATGCTGCTTTATGAAGCAAAAGATTCTACTGGGACTGTGGAGGTTCCCATGTGAAGAATGACCATTGACCTGGAGGCACCAGAGGTTTGCTACTTGGGTAAGCCTCAGTGGAGGAGAAATCAGGGGGAAACCCTGGAAGCAACACAGTGGTAACCAGGAAAGTCGACAATTTAAAAAAAAAAAAATTATGCCTTAGTCTCAAAATTAAGTCTTCCAGTTCCACAAGAACAGTCTAACACATGACACAGGCCTGTGGAAGGAGAATCAGACCGATATGACGAGAGTCACTCCCTACCGTACCCCGGCAATTTATTATTTTTTTTTAACTTACGTTTACATTAACCTGCAACACACCATCTCTGACTGGGTGGATGGCTGGAGAATAGCTGTAACCCCACCAATCTGCAGCTTGCTGTTCAGAGATGCCCATCAGTAACGCAAGGCATTTGAAATTTTTCCCATGCTTATTCTTAACTACTGGAAATTATCCTTAAAAGAGGAGGAGGAGGAGGAGGAGAGCTGTCGTGGTCTGTACTATATATATGCACACGTACATACATTGTGCACCAGTTTGAAAATAAAATGGTGGCCTTTTAATATTGGCCAATGCGTTGCTCTTTTAAATGTTTCAAAATTGTTTAAGCTGGGAAAAAAAATACACATTTCCTCCCAACCAATGGAACAATATCTGTCTTATTTCTATGGTCACGTTGAAAGAAGAGGTGTTGTGTAAAATATACCTGCTAAATAATTCTCTGCTCACCTGGATAAACAGAATAGCAGGTAACATTCGTTCCCTCCAGACAATTGGCAAGTTCTCTCACAAAGAGTACGTTGCATAGCTTGCTGTCGCTGTAGTACTGAATCAACTGGATCATGCTTTCACCAGGAGGATTCAGGTTACTGAAATCTATTTTGCCAAAACGGTACATTGTAGAAGAGACTGCAACAATGCGGCTCGGGGCACACTGCTTCAGCCGATCCAAGAGAAGGTGAGTGAGAAGGAAGTGGCCCAGGTGGTTTACTCCCCAAGTCATGATGAATCCATCAGCTGTCTTGCCAACCGTTCCAGTACCTGCAGGATAAAAAGAAATCATATTACTCCTCAATCAGCTTTAAGCCAAGGTGCTGAATGAGTCACCGTTTGGCAACGTGTTAAACCAAGTCCCTGCTGGTCTGGTCTGGTCTGGTCTGTTGGTTCAGCTGATGGCAAAAATCTCATGGATTTCATCCATGAAGAATTTGTTCATGAACAGGGACTCCCCTGACTTTCCTTGCAAACATTCTTGCCTGAAATAATCATGTCAAGCACAGATAAAATTATTTATTCAACCCACGGCTCTTTGGGCGAACACGAAGCTGTGTTTGCCCAGACCACGTTCCTCACTCCAGTGCATGTGAAGAACTCAAATGTTCCTGGGAAAGTGGCTTATAAATGTTAATATAAATAAATTCATAGGCTATTATTTCTTTAAAAGTTCAGGATTGGATTGAAATTCCTGGTTTGGATGAAATAATGTCATTATAAGTATTCAGCAATAGCGTGCCCTGATGGCTCAAAGGGGAAATCGGGAGTCCCAGGTATGATTCTTAGCCTGTAGGTTAGCTGGTCTCAGGCGGGGAAGAAAGCAGAGATACTACAATTGGCTTGAGTATCTCTCAGATACTCAAAAGGGGAAAATACAAATTGAAGTTCCTGATGGAAAGAGTGAATGTCTGGCTGTACGGTGAGAACAGGATTGGGCTCACCTGTTATGCTTGCCATGGTTGAATATCCTGCCCTCAATCACTTTCTATTGTCACATGCAAGAACAGCTACTTGACTTGAGGCACTAGGGTGTTGCTGGTGCCCCCAGAACTGTACCCCAGAAAGAATTCATTCAGAGAAGGTAGAAAATTAGGAAATAATACAAAACACTGCATGTGCAAAGGAAAGATTAAGAAACGGCTATTCTCTAGTATTTCAATTCAACTGGTTAATCATTAATTTAATTGCAGCTTAAACTTGCCTCGTGTCATTGATTCCTTGACAGATCATTCCACACATTTATCATCTGTTTTAAGCAAAGAAATATTTTTGAAGCTGTGGTTTAAATGTATTTTTCACCAATTTAAATTTTTGTCTCTGTTCTACTAGCCTGACTGAGAGAAAAAAATGGTATTCATCTTAACTGCGCTATCTAATGCTTCACATTTCCCAAATAAGCTGCCCCTTAACTCCTAGGGTTTGGGGGAATAGTTTATGCTCTTTTTCTTCACAGCTTGTCCCCTCTACACTTACAAGATCGATCTTCTTGTTCTTTTCTGTTTCCTTTCCAATGCATTTACATCTTTTTTGAAGTGTGACAAACTGAATTGCATAGTACTTCAAATAAGGTCTGACTAATGAGTTGGTAAAACTTCAGCATTACTTTTGTATATTTATACTGCATGTGTAACTGCATTCTATTTGCTTCTCCACATTGTCTTGGTATCGAAAGTGAGATGCCTATTATCATTTCAGGCCCATTTCAAAGTCTCCCAGTGGTAATCCTATTCCCTTTATAGCGTACCAGTGGCTCATTCTCACTTCCAATGTGCAATATTGCATATTAATTTGTCAATATTAAATTTAATTTGCTGTTCATCCGCACAAAGTGAATAACAGATCGGAATTATTTTGCCACATGTTAACTATCTTACTGACAGCTGTAATAATAAGCGTTGGTTTCTGCATTCAGATCATTTGTATAGATAGGAAACTGACACAAGGTGCAATAAATAGTAATAAGTTATTAATAAATTATTAAATAATAAATGACTATTGCTGTAATAAGACATTTTGTCAAAGCTTTTCGTCTCGCACTCATCAGGACGATCGCAAGAATACCAATGTCGGTGGAAGCAACAACTTTATACTGAGACGAGAGTGCTGATTGGTTGGCAAGTAGACTCCGGTAGAGGAATTGCCACGGAGAATGCACCAGTTGATGGTGACTGACAGTTAACTGCCAAGCATCGTCTGAAATTGTAAATCAGGCAGCTTGGCTCTGATTGGTCAAGACATTGCCCTGGGGAATAAACCAGCAAATGGCTATCAAATGTTGTTTAGCTGAAACAGGCGCAATGTGGGTACATGTTCTTTCTGTCTGCAAAGAACAAGGCCCTGTGTATTAATAGATGTAGCTTCCAGTACACACAAATTGGCTGTCAGTGTAATTTTTAGCACAGAGGATTATTTAGCAAACGTTGTCCAATCGCAAGATCACACCTAATGTTGAACATTGTGTGTTTTGAGTTTTGCGAGCAAGGGCTGGTTGGGTACGGCCTGTACCCAGCCCATTGCGAACAGCAGCTGGGACATGCTGTATGATACGATCTGCCAGTCTTTGGGACTTACGGCCTACATACCTACCATCACACTGTTACTGAAATTCATATATCACATCACTCATTTGTGTGCGATAGGCAGAATGTCTTTTTGGCTTGACGGCATCATCCTGTTAGTGGTGAATACCACGCATGTTGCCACTTTTTAGTCGCAGTTTGATACAGTTAGCTTCACTTATTGCTCAAATTTTTGAGATACCTTTCCCTTCCAGGATAATCCGAGGTAGACAGGGAACTTTTCAGGGCCAAAAGTGATAGCTTTAGGCCCATTCACAAACCAACCTGCCACAAACCAACGTCCACTGAAGATGCTAAATCCTTGAAAACACGCCTAGCTGATGTGGCACATGCATGCTGCAGGATTCCAAACGACCAGTCTGACTTTCACATGCAACACGAATGTCTTACAGTGTTGCGAGGCCTTAAGGCCAGCCCAGACATGCACATCAGTAAATCTGACAAAAGGGATGGGAATAGTCATCCTTAACAAGCACGACGATATCAACAAAATGCACGGCATTCTTAATGACGCATCCAAATTCATATCCATTTGACCTGCTGCACAACATGACCAGGCAGCCTTGCTCAAAAGTAAGCTAAAAAACGCTTGTTGAACTTACGTAAGAGCAATGAGCTACCGTGTGATATAGGTGACAGGGTTCATCCTCATGGTTCGCTACGTCCGTGTATGTATGGGCTGCCCAAGGCACATAAAAGTGCTGACCCTTTATGCCCCATCTTATCTATGGCTGGTTCTGCACAGCATGAATTAGTCAAATGGCCAGGCGAATTGTCACCACCAGTTCTGAACAAGTTTTCCAGATACCATGGTGAAGGATGCCTTCACATTTTGCGAAGGCCAAACAGGACTCACATATCGATCGCAATGCTGTGTGCATGTGCTCATTTGGCATTTCTAGCCTATTCACCAATGTTCCACTTAAGGAAGCCATAGAGGTTTGTGCTGCAGCACCATATCATGGTGATCTCGATCTGCCACCATTGAGTGAATCAGTATCCATTGAGCTTATGAACTCGGCAACTCACGGAGTTCAGCTTTAATGACACCGTGTAAGTCCAAATAGATGGTCTTGGCCCAGCCCTCACAAACATCTTTGTTGGGTTCAATGAGAAATGAGTCTTTGATGGATTGACACCTAACCACCTAACACTTGCATATTTCTGACATATGGATGTTTTTGACACATTTAAATCCGTAGCAGCATGCAATAATTTCCTTGCATGTCTTAATTGGCTCCATCCTGTGCTCAAATTCATCTTTGAAACGGAGCAGTCAAATGAACTCCCATTCCTTGATGTACTAGTTCAGAAATCTGCCAGGGGATTCTCTACAATAGCCTGCCGCAAGCCTACCTTCACTGGTCAATACACATGTTGGGGTTTTTACAGTTCCACGCGCTATAAGGTTGGTCTTATTGGCAGCCTCGTAAATAGGGCCAAGGCATTTGCTCACCATTTTTGTTTTGCATGCAATCTTGATGCTGAAACAGGGCACACCAAAGACATCCTGTGGGATAATGGCTACCCTGATCAGATCATTTCTCGCTGTATATCACTCAAACTCATGAACGGGCCTAAGGCTGTCACTTTCGGCCCTGGAGAGTGCCCAGTCTACCTCACATTACCCTGGAAGGGCAAGGTGTCTCAAAAATGTGAGCAACAGGTGAAGCTAGCTGTTTCACGCTTCTACAATGCAGTAGCAACACGAGTGATATTCACCAATAACAGGATGCTATCATGCCAAAAAACATTCTGCCTATCTCACAAATGAGAAATGTGGTATACAAATTTCAGTGCCAGTGTGATGCTAGGTATGAAGGCCATACATCCCAAAGACTGGAAGATCATATCATACAGCATGTCCCTTCTGCTGTTTGCAACGGGCAAGGTACAGACTGTACCCAACCAGCCCGTGCTTGCAAAACTCAAAACCTAGTGTCCAACATTAGATGTGATTCTGTGATTGGACAACATTTGCTAAATAATCCTCAGTGTGTAAAAATTACAATGACAACCAATTTAAGATTATCAGGCTCGCAATGTGGCACATTTACATGTAATGGAAGCTACATATATTAATACACAGGGCCTTGTTCTTTGCAGACAGAAAGAACATGTACATACATTGCACCTGTTTCAGCTAAACAAAATAGATGAACCATTCGCTGGTTCATCCCTCAGGACAATGCCTTGACCAGAGTCAAGTTGCCTGGTTTAAATTTCAAACAATACTTGGCAGTTAGCTGTCAGTCACCATTAACTGATGAATTCTCCATGGCAACACCTCTACCAGAGTTCACTTGCCAACCAATCAGCACTTTCTTCTCATACAGTATCAAGTTGTTGCTTCCCCTAACATTGGTATTCTTGCGATTGTCCTGATGAGTGCAAGAACAAAATGTCTTTTTTCATCAAAACTCATGTTCTATATTACTAAATGACTATTCATAAATGAATAAATAATTTCTGTTTTTGACAGGATTAAAGTGAGAATGTTTGCAAGGAAAGTGAAGGAAGTTCCCCAACCCCTCCCAGCTCCGCCATCGAGATCACCACTCAGCAAATCCACCCCCCGACATGACATGGTGCACAAGCACTGTTCTGAATTTGTTTAAATCTTGTTTCTTATCCAACCCCACATTCTATTCTGGATTCTCATGAACTTTGATTTCATTGGTAGTCTTTCATACGTGTCTTTTGATCTATAGCATTTCACAGGATATTCCTTTTTAATTAAGTGGTTTTTCGGGAGGGGATATTGCAACTAAGGTCTCTGTTAGTCATTCATTGCTTATTATTGTTGCTGTGAATGAAGGTATTAGGTTTTTCTACCTACCCTGAATTGCATAATTCATCCACTATTAGAATACAGCGCATGTATTATAGAGTTTTATTTTTATACTCTGGCTCAGCTGTTGCTAGTTTCTGACATCTAGGGCATGTTCTAACCAATAACTCTCCTCCATTAACCAAAATGTTTGTAATCTGCTTCCAGTCGCCTACCATTCCAGTAGGGGAAACATGACATATCACTTTCAGAGAAAGTGATGAATGAAAAGTTATATTTTATATGCTGTAATTACCAACCTACCAGGCAAAGATCAGGTTTGAACTTGGGATGCTGTTTGTTTTGAACGAGATGATTTTTTGTTTGGAAGCAGAAGTCTTAAATGTACATTAACCCTCTGAGTTCTAAAGGGAAGTTAAAAATGTGAGATTTCTCCTGCACTGTGAAGCATTACTCTTTCAAATATATATTAATCAATCTCTCATGGCATTGGGAGTGAAGACCAAGTGTACTCTTCAGATAAAAGCGTGGAGATTATTGAAGCTAGGCAGACAGACATTATCCAATGCCTATTTTAAAGTCATACATTCTCTGTCCTTAAGCTTATACTGTCGTTACAAATTCCCATGTCCACATTTATAGTGGAAATTGTATATGCAATTTGTCCCAACATAACAAATGCCAGTGGTGACATTGCCCCCACAGGGGTTTTAATCACATCATGAGATGTTTACATAGACAGTTTCCATTACAATTGTGGTCAGATATTAATGGACTTAAGTAAAATACTGTGTTGATGAAATTATACTTGGCCTCTTGCTACGGGAAAAGCCAAGTAAGGAAATCTCCTATGCCAAAAAACAATCCATTTCAAAGGATTGTGGTTAATTTTAAAATCTCCAGAAAAACACAGCCTCACTGCCATGAAAAAATGTCAGCGCACATGCCACAATTCTGATATAAACCTTAACTTCGTAATTAATAAAACTACTTGGACGCTTGCAAGTTCTACACTGTTATGTTAGTAAATAAAAACTTCAACAAACTTAAAAGTTTCAAGCTTGTTATCTCTTGACCCCTCCACCAATTCTCTAAACCAATTTTACCAACCTGTTTATACAGTGGTATCCATTTCCATCACATTGTTCAAAACTGGTCTCTAAATGGCTGAAAACCAATTGCTAGTCACGACATGAAAAACTGACCCTGTGAAAAACTGACCCTGACTTTAGACTTTATTGCCAGTTGAATTGATAAATTCTCTCATCAATAGCTCTGATAAAGCTATTGTGCTCTGATGATTTAACTTGGGTGACAAGCTTCAGGGTTCAAAGGAAACACAATCCACAGAAAAATCACTCAAACTTTTATTATTTGAGACCCTACTTTCGACCTTTTTTTTTAAAAAAAAAAGACTTGCATCTATATAGTGCCTTTCAAGATCACTGGCTGTCCCAAAGCACTTTACAGCCGATGAAGGATTTCTGATGTGTAATCACTGCTGTAACATAGGAAATGTGGCAATTAATTTGTACACAGCAATGTGATAATGATCTGTTTCTGTGATGTTCAATGAGGGATAAATATTGGCCAGGAC
Organism: Cetorhinus maximus; assembly: GCF_964194155.1. Lineage (NCBI taxonomy): Eukaryota > Metazoa > Chordata > Chondrichthyes > Lamniformes > Cetorhinidae > Cetorhinus > Cetorhinus maximus. Next base: position 29,250 of record NW_027597018.1, read on the forward strand.
ACGAGGGTTAACTCCACTGATCTTCTTCAAAATAGTGCCATGTGATCTTTCAAGTCCATCTGAAGCATTGGCTTCATGTCGAAAGACGACAGGTTTGAAGGCACAGCGATTCCTCATCACTGCACTGGAGTGTCAGCCAAAGTTTTTGTGTTCAAGTCCACTTGAAATCAGAGATGGGAGTGCTGCCAAGTGAGTCATGGCTGACACTTAAAATCTAATTGGCACTTCAATTTCAGTAATTTTTTAAAACATTTTTTTCATCAGATGTCCGAGCCAGGCTATCCCAGAATACATAAGATGTAGCATCACAGTAACATTGCCAGAGACGCTGACTTTTGGAGAGCAGGTTAACCTGAGGTCCTGTCTGCATGTTCCAGTGAACTTAAATTACCTGACAACCCTATTCAAAGCAGAGCAGAACATTTTCCCAGTGTCCTGGTGAACAGTATTCCCCCAACTCAACAAAGTAAAAAGAGATTATCTGCTCATTTACTCATTTGTGGGTTGTTTATGGCATATTTTTGAGAAAATTGCCTGCTGCATTTGCCATAGGTTTAAGAAGTAAGCTAATAGTTTTAAAATCCTGTTTGTCACCCTGATGTGAAAGGGCTATACAAATAGTAGCTTTCCTCTGATACTAGTATTTTAAATTAAAACAAACTGAGCAGAAATTGATGCTTGGTTTCCTGAAGCCCTTAATATTCGTTAAAATCCTACCTTAAATATCAGCCACTATGGTGCAAATAAATGCTCAAAAACTGTGTGATGGATTTATCCTGTTACAAGTTATAAGAAATTCAATATTTTATATCTTTCCATTTGAGTTGTGGCTTTCTTTTATAGAATTATATATAATGCACAGCACAAAAACAGGCCATTTGATCCCACTGGTCTATGCGCCACTGTTAATACTTCACAGAAGTTTGCTCCCATCCTTCCTAATCTAATCCCATCAATACATACTTCTATCTCTTGCTCCCTGATATGTTTATCTAGTTTTTCTTTAATGTGCATCTGTGTTATTTACCTCAACAGTTCTTTTGTGAGTGTCACAACTCCCTTCCTAATAGCATTGTGGGTGTACCTACACAACATGGACTGCAGCAGTTCAAGAAGGCAGCTCAACACCACCTTCTCAAGGGCAACTAGGGTCGGACGGGCAATAAATGCTGGCCCAGCCAGCGATACCCACATCCCGTGAATGAATTTAAAAAAATATTCTAACTAGTCTCTGAGTAAAAGTGTTTCTGCTGAATTCATAATTGGATTTACAGTGTCTGTATTATGCTTTGGAGGGGCTGGTTAGCTCAGTTGGCTAGATGGCTAGCGTGTGGATCAGATCAATGGCAACAACATGAGGTTCGATCCTCGTTCAGGCTGAAGCAGACACAGGGCCTGCCTCTGCCCCACCCAAAGTAAAAAAAATCATGGCACTTTGCCATGGCTTGGTAAATACTTGCCAAGAACCTGCCATCGGGCAGAGAACTCAAGAAGATATTATACCTATGGACCCTATTTCTGGTGCCAACCCCCACCCCAAATGGAAACATCTTCTCAACCCCATCATCATTTTAAAGACCTCTATCAGGTTACCCCTCTTAGGCTTCTCTTTTCTAGAACAAAGAACTCCAGGACTGTTCAATCTTTTCTGATGGTTGTAACCTCTCAGTTTGGGTTTGACAATGGGTCGCCCACATTTGAAATTATTCATCTGAAGCGCACAGTGCTTGCCTTTTTTCTGTGAAGCCTGAAAGGACCCTGTGCTCAAGTGCTGACCCTGAAGCTATCTGCGGCTCTTCAGGTATTGCCAGGTCTGTTTCATAAGAGTTAACAGAGAACTGTATAAAATTAATGACAGAAACAGGCCATTTCACCCCACATGTTGACATGCTTCAAACAAGCCTCCTCCCACCCGACATGCATGGCCGTCTTCTCCTTTATCCATCACGTACTAATCTTGTGAACGCAAGTCTTACAGAACCCCTCCTCCACAAAAACACAATGAGATTGTACCTCTCACTTCAGGCGTTTATGAGGCTCCTTTCAGCAAAATACAGCCTCCTGCTTGTGTCTGTCGCTGAGGAACAGACACACAAAAAAAAACATGTTGCACGGAAATAAATGAAAAATGCAAAATCTGATCAGTGTCCAGCCAACACACACTGACCGAGCAACTCAGGAAACAACACAACCCTCACACAGAGCTCCTCCTCAGTAACCGAGCCAATCGCTGGCAGTCAATTCCCTGTCCTATTGTAATGATTCTAAATGGTTTCCCAGACTGTTACTGTTGCAACTCTATGGGCACTTCCAAAGTTAAACATTAGTTGTAACAGAATGTTTAAATTCTTGCCTGCATTATTGATGAGCACATGCAGCTGGGGCTCCGATTTCAGGAAAGTCTCAGCAAAAGCCCTCACTGATTTAAGACTCGCTAGATCCAGATGCATAAAGATCACTTGGTTGTTGCCACTCTTCTGTGGATGACATATAAATATCTGCATTAAAGCATCCTGCAAAATCGTTAGTGTGCAATACTAATGAGAAAAAAAAAACTTTACTCCAAACCTCTGGGTGTTATTTGCAGCTTTCGAGACACGACACTTGGTGTTTGAGAGATATTTAGAAGTTGCTGTTTCACATTCCTGGTAATGGGCTTAAAACACGGTTAGGAAGCAAGCTGAATATTTTTAAGCAAAACTTATGCTATGTAGAGCATGTTCCTCCTCCATTATTTTTGTTCTCTTTTCACCCTCCTCTCCTGGCAGCACTGACTGTGTTGAGCTACAGTTCCACGGGTGCAGCTGGACCCCCCCCACCACATTTCTTGCCCAGGATACCATTCTTCACATGCAAGAGGAGCGCAAGCAGTCTCTTTGACTGAAGAAGAACATCAGAGCCAATTATAATCCTATCCTTTGCAGTTATTACGCTAGCTAATGAAGCTGAAACACTCTGATTTTTCTTCTCTCCAGCCCAAAGCTGAGGCCATAGCTGACTCGAGGCAATATTTTGTTTGTTTCTTCTACTTTCAAAGTTGTTGCCCTGCCTCTTTTGAACCTGCTAACTCACTGTTTGGATATCGGGTAGTGGGGAGGGAAGGATGCAACTCTTGAGCAGCTCATCATCACCTAGGAGCACAATGAGAATCAGTAGATTATTCAACCATATGAGCCGTCAGAGCCACACCCAATCCTGCTCTGAGAATGGACAAGGTATTTTTTTCAGTAGCAAATAGACATTGAAACACCTTCCCCTCCCTAACCTCGGGTATCAGGCCAGTTTCCACCACCCTGCTTTAGACTAACTAATTGTATACTCCAGTATGTATGGTCTGACCAGAATGGGTTAGTTACAGGTTACTTTTATCAACTGAAAGCACTAGGGGGGCCAACAGTTTGGAAGAGTCAGTTCTCAGGACATTGGAAAAACTCTAAGCCTACCAACAATTTAAATTAGCATTAAAACCGCCTCCAAATTAAATGAAAACAAAATTATCTTTCAATTTGGAACTAACAGTTAATGGGAATTTGTGTTGTAGTTATTTATATCTAGACCTCACCCATAACTGACTCCCCCCACCCCGCCCCCCCCCCCCCGCCAACAAAGACAAACATTTGGACAACAGAGGAATGTAAATCGTGATTAATGTGACTCAAACTGCAGGCAAATATTAATCGAAGTTTTCAATTTTAAAGACAGGCAGAATTTCAGAAAGTGATCCCCTAAACACCAGTAGAATCCTAGTATCTCAGGTAAGAGCAACAGAGTTTGACTTAATTCAAACCAACACCAACCAGTAGGCATCAGATGGATGATAAAGGAAGTCTGGGGGCTGAATTGGTTGCACTCACCTCTGAATCAGAAGGTTGGTGTTCAAGTCCTATTCCAGGGTCTTGAGCACGTAACTTATGATCACACTTCAGTGCAACGCAGCACTGAGGGAGTGCTGTGTTGCCAGAGGTGCCATATTTTGATGAGATGTTAAACTGAGGTCCATCTGTCCTCTCAGATGAACCATTCTGAAGAGCAGGAGAGTTCTCCTTGGCTGATTTGGGGAGGGGGGAGGAAAAGTTAAACGTGCTGGGCCTGTATCCATTGGAGTTCAGAAGAATGAGAGATTACCTTATTTAAATGCAAGATCTTGAGGGAACTTGACAAAGTAGACGCTGAAAGTAGATGATTTTCCTTGTGGAAGACACTGGAATTAAGGGACACAGTTTAAAAATAATGGGTCTTCCATTTAAGATGGAGATGAAGAGAATTTTTTTCTCGCAGAGGGTCTTGAGTCTTTGGAACTCTCTTCCCCAGAAAGCGCTGTAGGCAGGGTCATTGAATATTTTTAAGGCCCAGTTAGATATATTGTTAATTGATAAGGGAATAAAAGGGTATGGGAGGGGGAGGGGGAGAATAATAGTGGGGTAGACAGGAAATTGGAGTTGAGGCCACAATCAGATCAGCCATGATCTTATCGAATGGCGGAGCAGGCTCGAAGGGCCGAATGGCCTACGCCTGCTCCTAATTTGTACATTTATTCTTCACCCAACCCTGAAAAAGTCAAGTGCAGCTTGTGAGACTTTGCTGTGCAAAATTGGCTGCTGTCTTTCTTACAAGTGACTATACAACAACAGCACTTACGTGGCTGTGAGGCTCCAAGGCGCATCCTGAGGTGGTTAAAGGCACAACATGAACGCGTCTTGCTGACTAAAGCTGGAAGGCAGAGTATTATTAACTATCCTGTTGAATTTAGGGGTGTCCAGCGTTTAGCCGAAACAAAATAGATGCACTGAAACCAGTCTCAATTCAAAAGCCCGGCTGAAATATAAAGGACTAAAGGTTGCACTGGGGAGGCTGCACATGCGGTTAACTGCTTTTTCAAGGTGTTGAAAAGGCAACAGAGAAGATCACCTAGATAAAAGCAAAACACTGCGGATGCTGGAAATCTAGAACAAAAAACAAAAATATACCTGGGGAAAAACTCAGCAGGTCTGACAGCATCTGCGGAGAGGGACAACAGCTAACGTTTCGAGTCCGTTATGACTCTTCAACAGCACTAAGGAAATAGAGAAATGGAGTGAGATATAAGCTAAAAGCAAAAAAACTGCGGATGCTGGAAATCCATAACAAAAATAAAAATACCTGGAAAAACTCAGCAGGTCTGGCAGCATCTGCGGAGAGGAAAACAGTTCACATTTCGAGTCTGTATGACTCTTCAACAGAACTAAGTAAAAATAGAAAAGAGGTGAAATATGAGCTGGTTTAAGGAGGAGGTGGGGGGGGGGGGGGGGGAGGGTTTGAGGGGCTTATATTTCACTTCATTTCTATATGTCTTAGTGCTGATGAAGGGTCCGGAAGGCTGTCTGTCCACATGTGGGCAAGAGAGCAGGGTGGAGTGTTGAAATGGCAAGTGACAGGGAGGTCTGGGTCATTCTTGCGGACAGACCACATGTCTGTCCTTGGCTTGCTGCATTGTTCCAGTGAAGCTCAACACAAACTGGAGGAACAGCACCTCATCTTCCGACTAGGCACTTAACAGCCTTCCGGGCTGAATATTGAGTTCAACAATTTTAGATCTTGAACTCTCTCCTCCATCCCCACCCACCTCCCGTTTCTTCCCCCTCCTTTTTGTTTTTTCCAATAATTTATATAGATTTTTTTCTTTTCCCACCTATTTCCACTAATTTTAAATGTATTTCCACCCATTGTTTATTTCTACCTTTTAGTATTCCCCCACCCCCACTAGAGCTATCTGTACCTTATCTGTCCTGTCTTCTACTCTTAATTAGCACATTCCTTTAGATAATATCACCACCTTCAAAACCTCTTTGTTCCTTTGTCTGTGACATCTTTTGGTTATCTCCACCTATCACTGGCTGCTTGTACCAACAACGCCCCCCACCCCCTCCCTAAACCAGCTTATATTTCACCCCTTAGATTAAAAACAAAAAACTACTGCGGATGCTGGAAATCCAAAACAAAATATCCTGGAAAAACTCAGCAGGTCTGGCAGCATCGGCGGAGAAGAAAAGAGTTGACGTTTCGCGTCCTCACAAGGGTCATGAGGACTCGAAACGTCGACTCTTTTCTTCTCCGCCGATGCTGCCAGACCTGCTGAGTTTTTCCAGGTAATTCTGTTTTCGTTTTATATTTCACCCCTTTCCTATTTTTACTTAGTTCTGTTGAAGAGTCATACGGACTCGAAACGTTAACTATGTTCCTCTCCACAGATGCTGCCAGAGCTGCTGAGTTTTTCCAGGTAATTCTGTTTTTGTTTTCTATTTCACCCCTTTCCTAATTTTACTTAGTTCTGTTGAAGAGTCATATGGACTTGAAACATGAACTGTGTCCCTCTCCACAGATCCTGCCAGACCTGCTGAGTTTTCCCCCCCAGGTGTAATTTTTTGTTGGTTTGTGTTTTCTGTGTGTTTAAGAGGGGGGATGATCACCTTTCTGATGTCGAAGACCGCCGCTTCCGCACGCTCCTTGCTCCTGCAAGCCAGGACCACCCGGGCTCCCCTCCGGGCCATATCCAGCGCTGTCTCCTTCCCGAGCCCCGTGTTAGCACCTGGCACATCCAACACAAGCGGTAAAATCACACCGGCAAGTTAACACAACATTAACATCGGTTCCCGAGTGTTAAACAAACAAACAAACAACGCCCATTTCCTATCCGGAATATATATATACACACTGGGAATTTCCCCCTCCCGTTTATACTGGAACTTGTAATAAATTTCTGCCACTGAAGTGGGACTTGTTACTGGGGCAGGGTTTCCATCCCGTTCACGGGCCGTGCATTCTCCAGCGATGTACCTGTGACTATCACCGTCTACCCCCGCAGGCAAGTGTCGCTCCTGCACCGGGTCCCTTTCAGGAAATTGTAGTACATTAAAACGTACAGGGCGACCAGCATTGCAGCAGCTACTACATAGGACACCATGGCTGCTCCTGTGACAAGAGAGAGAGAGGGAGGGAGGGAGGGAGAGAGAGAGACAGAGGGAGAGAGAGAGACAGAGGGAGGGAGGGAAAGAGAGAGACAGAGGGAGGGAGGGAGAGAGAGAGAGAGACAGAGGGAGGGAGGGAGAGAGAGAGAGAGAGACAGAGGGAGGGAGAGAGAGAGGGAGAGACAGAGGGAGGGAGAGAGAGAGGGAGGGAGGGAGAGAGAGAGAGAGGGAGAGAGAGAGAGGGAGGGAGAGAGAGAGACAGAGGGAGGGAGAGAGAGAGAGAGACAGAGGGAGGGAGGAAGGGAGGGAGGGAGGGGGAGGGAGCGAGAGAGAGACAGAGGGAGGGAGAGAGAGAGAGAGACAGAGGGAGGGAGGAAGGGAGGGAGGGAGGGGGAGGGAGCGAGAGAGAGAGACAGAGGGAGGGAGAGAGAGGGAGGGAGGGAGAGAGGGAGGGAGGGAGGGGGAGGGAGCGAGAGAGAGAGACAGAGGGAGGGAGAGAGAGGGGGAGGGAGGGAGAGGGAGGGAGGGAGAGAGAGGGAGAGAGAGAGAGGGAGGGAGGGGGAGAGAGGGGGACAGAGGGAGGGAGGGGGAGAGAGGGAGGGAGGGAGAGAGAGGGAGCGAGAGAGAGGGAGGGAGGGGGAGAGAGGGGGACAGAGGGAGGGAGGGGGAGAGAGGGAGGGAGGGGGAGAGAGGGAGGGAGGGAGAGAGAGGGAGGGAGGGAGGGAGGGAGAGAGAGAGGGAGGGAGAGAGAGAGGGAGGGAGAGAGAGAGAGACAGAGGGAGGGAGAGAGAGAGACATAGGGAGGGAGGGGAGGAGAAAAAACACCCGGTTATAAGTCCTGTTTGATGAAGCTGAGCTCCTCACATTGCAGTTCCCACCCCCCCCCCACCCTCTCTCTCCCTCCTGTTTGAAGTTTGCTTGCCGGACACACACACTGAAATCCAGTTGCAACAAAGAGAGCAAAGGTTACCTTTGGACTTCACGTTTCAGCACTTGTCCCCTAAAAGCAGACCTCGCTCACCCTGATCAAGTAAACAAGTCTGGTTGTAGCAATGAAATAGCTGAGAATGACTGCCCCCTTCAGGGTCTCTGAGTTTCCTTGGCATCTTTTCTCTCTCTCTCTCTCTCTAGTCACTAAAGGAACACCAGAAGTGATGGAAATAATTGCGTTTCTGCCATTTATTGTGACTCATCTCACTGGCGTCAATACCTGCAACCTGTACTGTCCTTTTTGCTTCAGCTCTTGTCTGCTTTTCATTGTTTTAGCTTCATCTAATTCCCCTTCTCTCCGCTTTGTCCATTTGCTACGATTCTTCCTCCCCCTCCCTTCTATTTCTCTTGGCTTTACTTCCCCATCGCAACTTTTACTGCATTCCCAGACCATGGGCCAAGTTTAACCTCGAAGAACAGGTGGCTTTGGGTCAGGGGAGAGATGTGAGCTACTTTGTCCTAAGTGGGGCGGCTGGTCAGTAGTGACTATGAAGGTGGTTTGCTGCCTCCATTTGTGCCATGCTTTCTCTTTTTCTTTTTAACCCATTTCGGCTTTTGTTTTGAGAAAGCCGTCAGGTAAAAGGAGACGACCAGGGCTGGATTCATAAGTTAAGTGCATTGATACTACTTGTGGTCAGCGAAGGGCAAAGGTGTCTCCCCAGCCCAGCAATCTGCTTCCCGCACTTGCCGTCTCAACCACATCCTTCCCCTTCCAACCATGACTGCCCCTTGTCTGTGGTCTGACACTGTACTACAGTCTTTCCTGGACAGGAAACTTGCAGCAAAACACCCTCTTGCAGTTAATATCTGGGCACCCACAATCCCAGGTTTTGGATCCACAACTGAGCCACTCTGAGCACCTCCCCATGAATATCAGGCCCAATCTCACAATCAGCAGGACAATGACCAAAAACATGCAGTGTGGGAATTGCAACAAAATGGCTGCCAAGCCTTTTTGATACAAAATTTGATTGTACATTCAAATATTATTTTGGCAAGTCAACTAACTGGCTTGATAGCTTGTGGGTTAGTGGCATATAATAAAATGCAGGTTGCTTGGTCAATAACAGTGATTGCCTTCTACATTTTGTTACAACTTCATGGAGATGCTGACAGTCACGAGGTATATCTTGTGGCTCTGAATAATTCAAACATTGGATAGCTAGCTGCTGTGATTGCTAAGCTTCTAAGCCTAGAAAACGTACAAGCATTACCTACAGTTTCAATTATTAAAAGTAATTTGTGAAGTTGCAATGCACATTTCAGTTGTACAGTTCAGAAGAGTTCACATTTTCAGAGATAGGGATAAAAGTAAAATTTCAATCATTAGGTGCCAAATAACCATTAGATCAGACCCTCATTTCGATGTCAAAATGTTAATTCAACAAAAATGTTTAAACTGAAGACACCAAAGCAGTGTATGACTGCTGCCCAGGTTAAGTGCACACTGACAAGTAATAAAAGTTACCTTTTTTTACATTTACTTTTTTGAACACTATTACAATCTTCAAGTACAATGATTGTAATTATCAATAACTATAATACATTTGTGACAAATTGCTCATCTTACCTATATGCTATATTTGTAAGATCTCAGAGGTAAGCAAAGGCCATAGGTAACTGCATTATTGTAACTCCAAATCTGTTGTTCAGAATGGTGAAGCACATGATGTAGGATCTTGCTTTACTTCCATCACCAAAGCCAATCTGATCATTTTGCAGTTATCAAGGTGTTAATATTTGGCATTCCCATTCAGACCTATAGACATGTAGTTCCCTGAATCATTTGGAGCAGCAGATGGGGAAAAGAAGAACAAAATTGAATCTAATCTTACAAGAGTGACAGCTTGTGGAGATGTAACTGAAGAATCATGACCAATAAAAATGGAAATGTTTAAAAGTGGTAATGACTTAATTACATCATACTTAATACAACTAATCATTAGCCAAAACCTTAAAAGATATTTGTCTCACAGTAGTTAAGCAGAATGCAATACATCTGACATTAATTTGCACCTCAACATGCCAGAAAGTTGACATTTACTCAACCTTTTTCACTTTTGGAAATAGTGACTTAATTCTGCTCTATCATAGACTAAGAATAACAGTAACACATAATAGCAATGCCATTCCTGAACTAGAACCACCTCCTTCACATGGCAATGTACATAGGAAGATAGGACTTAGGAGCAAGAGGCGGATATTCGTCCCTTCGAGCATGCTCTGCCATTCACTAAGATCATGGCTGATCTGGTTCTTTCCTGTCTGCTCCTTCACTACCCAACACCACCCCCCCCCGCCCCCCATTGCCCTAGGCTGCCTTGTCTTTCAAAAATCTATCCACCTCAGCCTTGAATAAATTCAATGACCCAGTCTCCACTGCTTTCTGCGGAAATTCCACAGACCAACGACCCTCTGGAGAAATTCCTCGTCATCTTGGTCTCATAAGGGAGACCTCTTATTTTTAAACTGTCCCCCCCTAGTTCTAGTCTCTCTCACAAGGAGAAATCTGCCTTAGCCCTATCTCTTTCAGACAACTGAAGTAATATGCAATTTTATTTTTTCGTTTGATGTCCCAGAAGTCTGGGGGTCCGCCAGGTCTTAAGATTTTAATCCATTCAGGGATAGAAATGACAAACTATGAACAATTCTATATTGGTCATCCATATTGACTTACAATACTTTTATTGTATACTATTTCAAAAAACCTATTCTGCCTGATGGTACTGTTGTCCTTCAGTATCTACTGTGGGGAATTTAGGACAGGGGTTACCAATGTTTTCGGGGAATCTGCCATACAAAAGTTGCAAAGCCACTGCTTCAAACTAGAGCTTAAATTTCCACTTAAAATTCAAGTATTTGGATTCCTTCATCTCTAAAGACCATCTCAAAAGGATTGAATGATCATCTCATTCCCCCACCCAAAATGAAGGATAGGTGACTCAATCCATTTAATGTACGTTTCCTTTTCTACAATTCTGTTGAAAATACCATTGATTATATCTTCTTTCCTAGGAGTGGGAAAGACCTTCCTCGTTACCAGACTTTTATTTGGGATTGGGTGGTTATTTCTTTGTAGTCAAAAATGAGGCAGATGTGAACAGATTGGACCCTTCCTTCTGTTCATGCTGCAAGTTGACTTAAATCGTGGGTCCTGCCAGCAAACGAAGAGCTTGCAAGTCAAATTGGCCTAAGAATATTAACATCTCAGCCCGATGTGTGCCAGCATCACTTTTGGCCGTCTAAACTACCTGCTCTCGAACCCTATTGCTTCTGAGGAACAAATTGATGTTGAGCAACATTGTCAGGAAGTATAAACTATCAATTCTATTATTTCAAACCGCTGAGTTTGAGCTCTTCAGTGGCGTTCGTCAGTAAGCTGAAGCCCTCTGCTTCAAGCCTGCTGTTGCTGCCGACTGTGATAATTCAGTTACAAGTTCCAGATTTGGATGAGGACAGTTTGTGTTGTCAACATTTTCCATGATCCCTGGCTTAGAACTTGTCCAATTGGCTGGTCTGCATTAAGAATGGAACTCATTAAAATGCTTCAGTCTACATTTCTCCTTACTCTTGATTTTTTTTGCCCAATGTGGTGATTTCAACATAACCTAAATTCCCATCTGAAAAGAACAGCAATTGAGTAAACCGAGTACTTTCTAACCAAAAGTCTGTCAGACATCACAGTGTGACTGATTTTAGGATCTCGTCCAACGTTTTAATAGCTTAACTTTTCTTTTTAAGTTCCATGAAATGTGGCAGAATTACTACAATGCACAATCTGAATGGGCTGGCAGGTACAGTGGTTGGCAACCATTACATTTGATGACAGTCTTTCCTGTTGATTAAAATGTTTGAAATGACTGACAATTAGAAATAATTCTCAAGCTCAGATTTTGAAAACTAATGTGGTACAAAGGGAAAGCAAACAACATTGAGCAGAAAGAAAAACTGAAGGTAGTATAATTGCAATTTTCAAGTCACGTGATCAGCTTATAATGTGCGCTTCCAAAGCAGTAAAAATCCTGGAAAAATCCGTCCATCTCATTTTATATCATTACCTATAAGATGTGAAAGACGATAGGTGAAGAATGATGATAGCACTATTAAAATATTCAACTGCAACAAGGAGTTTTTCTTTAAAAAAAATCTGATGTATTTACAGTCATAATAGACAGGCAGAGACAGGAATTTGGAGTCAATTTTTTATATACAGAATACATGAAAGTGTCTGTTGTAAAATCTGAAACAATACATTAACTATTTACATTTGAACTACTGTGTGAAAAAGGACCTTAACAAGCTTACGACAAACTTTTACGCTACAATACAACACAATGGCAGCTGGTGCCTTACCACAAGTTTTTAGCATGTTAGACATTTAAAAACCACTGACACCATTAAAGGTGCATTAACACAGACTCTACTTTAACACTTTTCCTTTCTCAGTCAAATAAAATCCATTGATATTTGAAAGGGCTTTTTTTCCTCTTTAATCAGTACACAGCAGCTACTTGTAGTGCAAAAGTAGCAGAAAACATCTGGGTCATAGGATTCCAGATACATTAAATAAAACAATGATCAGAGTAGATAAACATATCCTTTTATGAAAACTTTGCACATATTTATAAAAACTATTGTCACTGGCACAAAATATAACAAGTCTTTGATTATTTTTACATGTTTAGGGATGCAGTCTGAATGTATCCTAGGCTTTTCCAGTTCGTTCTGCAAAGGGCTTCACCATGACCTTCAAAACAGGACCTTGCTTCTTTTTTTCTCATTCAGTCAACATTTACAACTATGACAAGTTACATATTTAAAAGAGAAGTCATTATACAAATTCTATGTGCAACTGCCCACAAAATCTGAGCAAAAAAAGAAAGAAAAATGCTGAAGATACTTCATTTCATGCAATATAAAGACAGTTTCTTCGGTTCATGGTTCCCAGTTTAGTCCTATGTACATTCCAGAAACCTCACGGAACAGAGTTGGATCGTAACACTGGCACTTGATGAAGTTTCATCAAATGCTTCTGTTCTAAGTCAGCGTCGTGTACTAGGGTTTCCTCCTCTTTCGGCTGCTTCATTGCAAATTCTGTGATGCTGAACACAAACTGCAAGCAACCAAGTTTGATGTAACTTCCATGGTGCAACAATGCAGTCCCTTCCCAGCCCGCACCACTGCCACCTATTAGACTGGAGCTGCTGGCCTTGCAGTTACAGGTTTTACCATGCATCCCCTGGCCTTGGGAACTCATGACAGTCTCTTCCTGTTCCTCCTCTTCCTTTTTGCTCTTACAATATTCTGCAAAAAAAAAAAAAATCAGAAATGGTTGATCCTGAAGTTCATCGTAATTGAAATATTGCCTAGTGTTTCCAAACTGTGTTGGAATATTTCAAGGTCTACAAGAAAACCCCACTTAAAATCAGCTTCAATTCGTTATAAGATTATTATGGTACAAGTTATTTAAGCGAGTCCCTTTTTATGAACTTGAATTGTCCACTGAAAATATTTGCACATTTCCAAGTGCTATGGTCAATTGGATGTTTTGGTCTCATGAATATTGGACAATGCCGTTGTTTATGCACTGCTACTAAACTTTACTGGGGAAAAACGACACAGTGGTAGATGCCAATCACTCTTTAGGAGAGATCCTGTGTCTTTGTTGTTGTTTCCTTCAACATGGGCACCCACTGAACAAGAATGGGCTACTCTCCATCCAAACAGTTTGAATTCAAAGAATCATGCTTCTGTTAGTGAGGGTATCAGCATAATTATGCTTCTGTTGCCCAGAACACAGCTGTTCTGTTGTACTATATATTTGGTTTCCTTAATTAATTATTTTCACTGTTTAAATGCTTCACTATATTGAAAAGCCGCATAGTGGATTAATGGCTGGATGGTATTGTTGTATGCTATTACAGTACTAAATGCCAACAGTTATTGTTCACCTACTCAGTTTAAATTTGGAAAATGTAAAACAGTGTACTTACTTATTACACTTTGAACTTTGGCAACAATACTGCTTGGTGGAGTGGGAGAAGTTTTCTCAGAGAAGTCACACGAATATAGAACGTTGTCAACAGTCGTCCCATGCTCACTGTAGTTTAGCAATTCATAGTGTTTTGTATTCTAAAAAGATAAGAATTTAACAAAATTTAAGACAAAAACATGCTTAACAACAGTTTTTTTTTTACATGGTGTGGCTTAGTTTATTGGCAATTAAAGTATTCCACAGTTCAACAAGTTAAGGCATCTCGGGTTAAATATGGACAAATTCATTATAAGTAAAACGTAAGCTGTTTATCTGGCTCCCCTCAGGAAAAGCAAATTGACAGATAGCAGGTGAACCCTCAGTAAACAAAAGCTGCTTTACCATCTAGTTCCCACTGTAAATGTTATATTATGAGTTTTAATTTCCACTGCTCAAACAAAACTGGTATTTCTAAACTACCAGCCGTAAGGTAACTATCACTTCCGATTCAGACATTAGTCTCGGTTATTATTCTTCCATTTGCAACATCATTTAAGTGCAACATCAGCAAACTCACCTCAACACTGACACACTAAGTATTGACTTTTTCCCCACTAAAAGCTTAATTCAGATTTCGTTCCTGTTCATATGCAGTCTTTTCGCTTACTTGTATTTTTACATGAAAGATAGTATCCTCATTGCAATTACACATTTGCCATGCAAGCAGCTAGTCACTGGGCAGCAAGTTAAAGTACCTTTAGCTGAAAATATTCTGAAGAAATTCAAGACAAAGATCACTGGCAGACAGAGGGTAACTATACTGCTTTTATAACATCACCCAAATCCCTGGATTTCACTAGCCTTTTTAAAAGAAAGTCAAACTACTACAGGAATGGGATGTTGTATGCTGTGCATTTACAGTGGCAAACTACATTAGTTTATCTGCTCATTTACCCTCCTCGAACTTTGGCAGGATGTTGTGAATTGGAAATTTACTGAGCACAATAACCATACATCTCTACTCAAAGAAAATGGCAGCCAGCAATTAAGTAAGCAGAGGCTCTGAAGATTTAACGCATCACCAAAAATACATTTTTGTATCGGAGACCAATTTGTATTGAACACTGCCGCCACAGCCCCCACCCCTGCCGCTCCCAAAAGAACAGAACTCTGGAGGTTGGGTCACTACTGCCAACACTAATTCCCCATTGGAGTAATCTAATCAGTGAGAACCTACCCATCACCCTCGACATTCAATGGCATTACCAACACTGAAACCCCAATATCAACATCCTGGGGGTGACCACAGACCAGAAACTGAATTGGACCAGCCATATAAATACTGTGACTACAAGAACAGGTCAGAGGCTAGGAATTCTGCAGAGTGAGACTCACCCCTCCTGACTCCCCAAAGCTTGTCTATCACTATCACGCACAAGGCACAAAGCCAGGAATGTGATGAAATACTCTCCACTTGCCTGGATGAGTGCAGCTCCAACAACACTTAAGCAGCTCTACGTCATCCAGGACAAGCAACCCACTTGACTGGCACCCCAAATACCACCATAAACATTCATTCCTTCCACCACTGACACACAATGGCAAGTGTGTACCATCTACAAGATGCACTGCAGGAATTCACCAAGGCTGCTTAGGCAACACCTTCCAAACCCTGACCTCTACCACCTAAAAGGACAAGGGCAGCAGATGCATGGAACACCACCACCTGCAAGTTCCCCCCCAAACCACACACCATCCTGACTTGGAACTATATCGCCTACCTTCACTGTTACTGGGTCAAAATCATGGAACTCCCCAACAGAACTGTGGGTGTACCTACACCACGTGGACTGCAGCAGTTCAAGGCTCACCACCTTCTCAAGGGCAATTAGGGATGAGCAATAGATGCTGGCCTAGCCAGAAACACCGACATCCCATTAACAAATCAAAAAAATCTATTCCAATCTCATTTTCCTCCCCTTTCCCAGTGCCTTTCAACTATTTATATCTTAATGTGGCTTCATTAGCTATCCGAGTGAAATATATTCCATATTAGAATAGCACTTTTCCCAAAAAATTCTATTTTCTCCATTTGTGATTCTTGAGTATTGCTGATAGGGCAATGCCTTGACCTGAGGAATAAGTCAGTGAGTAGCTGTCACTTATTTTGTTTAGCTGAAACAGGCGCAATGTATATACACGTTCTTTCTGTCTGCAAAGAACACAATACACAATTAATGTGTATTAATATATGTAGCTTCCAGTACAGGCAAATGCACCACACTGCAAGCCATTCACTGACATTCCTTGACCAATCAGGGTCAAGCTGCCTGTCACCGTCAGTGGTGCATTCTCCATGGCAATGCCACTTGCCAACCAGTCAGCGCTCTCTCACATACAGTATAAATTGTTGTCTTCCCCTTATATTTGTATTCTTGCGAGTGTCCTGATGAGTGCAAGACAAAAAGCTTAGACATGTCTCTTTTTTCAGCAATACTCAAGTTTTGTACTACCAAATGACTACTGATGTTTCTATAACAAATCCTAACTTCATTACTGATTCAGGAAGCATTTGAAAATTAGATTTCACTATATGCACGATGTCGAACACCTCTAATATTGGACCTTTCTTGGCCTTTTTCTGCTCTAGTGACTGCAACCCTATTTAAAACCTAACGTAATGATAAGCTTTTACCACAGGTGTGGTTAATGAGTTATGAATTACCATCTAGCCAGCTGAATCTTCCCATGAGAGTTACTCTCTAGTATTTTAAAGGATAATTATAGTCTTCCCTTTGTTCCATTTGGTTACCAATATATTGTTGTCACAGGTTGTGCAATTCCATTCTGTAAATAAGTCTCTATTCCTAACATTTCCTTTTAGTCTACCAGTGAGCATTTATCCAATTCTTTTGGCCTCAAATTACTTACATTTTGCTGCCAGTTAATTTGGTTTTCCCCAAAATAATCAAATATATCCAGTTTTTTTCAACCATCTTGGAAGTAGCCCAATTGCAAATCCTAATCAGTTTGTGTTTAGCACATCAATATCACACTTAAGTTAATTATGCCCTCTAAACTTTCTGTAAGTGCAACTTTGAAAACATTTTTTAAACTTTAAAATATAATGGGTTACTAAATTTAAAGATTATCCTGGGCATCAAGGTGAATTGTTTTCTGAATCAACTAGCTGGATCAGATACAATTTGCTAAAACAGAAGCACAGAGTGTGCAGGATGAGCAATTATGAGTATTCAGCAAGAGTCACTGTGTTAAATGAAACAGCATTCTGAACCAAAAGTTCCTCTACATAGAATTCTTTTAATTTGTAACTACAATCTCTGATTTCACCTTGATAATATAAAGAACTGTAAAGGTAAGACAGTTAGATATGAGGGAATCAAGGGATATGGGGATGAGTTGGCAAAGTGGAGTTGAGATAGAAGGTTAGTCATGATCTGGATGAATGGCACAGCAGACCCGAAGGGTTACTCCTGTTCCTATTTCTTATGTCCTTCCTTTTGCGTTCTTATAATTGGGTTTACACACTTTTGTTATATCAAATAGCATTAGTATGAATGATACAAGGCTGCTGCCAACCCAGCAAACATTACAATCACACAAAACTCCAAGTAATTTGAGATGCTGTTCCATCTAGAGGATGGTACAATTAACAATTTATTTTTCTATTTTCTTTTTGTAACAGAGAGGATAGAATTCAGTCTCATGAACCTTACCTCATCATAGAATATGCAGGCATGTTTGCCTGAAACATAATTACAATGTCCATAATTTATAAGGCACACATCCATGTCAGCACCTGAAAAACACAAGAAAGTCTTAGTTACAATAGTGTGTATTTTACCATATGTTCTCAAATTACTTGGAACATTGAGGATCAGCACCATGAACAAAGCTGCATAGATTCAATGGCTGCAAGTGTTTTTAAATAAACCCAACATGGAGCCACTGCATCCAATCTATCCACGTTAAAAAGTTTGCTGATCAAAGTATCAACATCTTATATTTATATATCACATTTAATATAATAAAATGTCCCAAGGTGCTTCACATGGGCATTATAAAACAACATATGACACTGAGCTACACAAGGAGGTTGGGTCACATGACCAAAAGTTTGGTGATAGAGGTAAATTTCAAGATGCATCTTAAAGGAGAAAAGCAGTCGTTATATGATTAGACCGCCTCCATCATTACTAATTTGTCTATTCCAATCATATCATGTTATCATCACAGATCAATCACATCTCAGTCAATCCAAACATTGTGTTGTTTTTTTTTTAATTCTGTCCATACTTTTCTGTTAAGTCTTGAACTCTTTTATCTTTTCTCTTCTCTCACATAGCCAACTCCCAATTGGCTCAGCCTGTCTGCTCTTCCCAATACAAATCTCTCAATCAATATGACTCCACAGCAAGGTTTCCTGGCTCCTCTCCACAGTCCAAACTCAACTTTGCCTCCCCCTCCTTGCATGACCGATCTAAAGTTCTGAATCACTTATCCCCCTTCATCCCACACCCACCCCCAGCTCTGTCAGGGCTGAAAAATTCAAGGGGAGAATTTAAAGTTCAGCACAAAAAGAATAAGCTAGTTCAAGAAGCTTAACAATGAGGAAGAGTGGAGTGGAGAAAGCATGCAATATGACTGCAAGCAGACTGGCAGATAAACTAGTTTTATTAAAAACATATTCCAGTTAATATTGAATATGCTTAATTTAGGCAAATTAGGTAAACCAGACAATGTCAAATCATAAAAGTAAACCACATTTCTTCGATTTTTCTGACATCATCTGTTTCTCCATACACTTTCTTATTTAATTTGGCTGTAATTCACTTTAACCAAATGCTATCAAGTTAAATTGTGCCTCCAAGCATTGCAGGAATTTTCTGAGACACAATGGTTTGGATTTTACAGTTGGAGTAACATAACATTCAGACTTTTTATTGTGAGCATCGAATAAAAACACAATGATTCTGGGCTTAGTAGACTAGAGCAATAAAACGTTATCGATTCTCAAACATTCATATCATCAATCTAGGCCAGGGAAGGGAAACCCTTTTTTTTTGAGGGGAGGTGGTGTGGGTAGGCAGGGGAGGGTGGCGCAGGGATAGCAACGTTAAGTTCCCCTGCATTTCAAGTACATTTATTAATCAATGGGCATGAGACAATGTTACAAAGGGCACCTGCAGAAATCAAGTCAGCACAGATCATTCTGAATTGCAATGATCGACCATAAGGTATGTCATTTTCAGATAACTGTTCACAAGGTTTTCTTTACCTGTTCCTATGTAAAGTGTTCTGTAGCACATATTAATGGCTTGGCCTTTACCCGTCAGTGGATAAAACACCGCTCGTGCCTGAACCTCTTTCACGGGGACTAGATAGAAAGACGCAAAATAAATTATTGATATAGTGCTAGAAAAGGCAGCTTTGGCCTTTGTGCTGGAAATGAAACAGTTGCCAAATGTAAAGATATTCATCTGAAAACTATTATAATACGTAACTGACAATAAAAAGTAACAATATTCAGCAAACACAGATGTATGCAAATTTGTATCTGGTCTGTAGGTGATTCAGGGGAGGTGGTGGCAAAGTGGTATTGTCACTGGACTAGCATTCCAGAGACTGGAGTTCAAATCCCATCACGGCAGATTCAATAAAAATCTGGAAATCTGACGCTGACCACAAAACCATTTCTGATTGTCGTAAAAACACCACCTGGTTCTAAGGAACTCTGAAATGTGCACTTCTGGGCAACTGCCTTGCAAACCCTTACCTGGGAACCTCTGAGAAGGATTTCATAACATTCAAGGCTATGGGCCAAGTGCTGGCAAATGGGATTAGGTAGGTAGGTCAGGTGTTTCTCACGTGTCGGTGCAGACTCGATCGGCCGAAGGGCCTCTTCTGCACTGAGATTTTCTGTGATTCCCCAGTGCATCTTTGGGGTACCCCCTAAATCCAACACTGGGGAGCTTTGAGCTCATGGGCCAATATATGCTGATGCTAATGCTGGACAAGTCAGGTCCCAGAGTGGAACCTGCTTTTGTAGGAATAGTTACCGAACACATTCACAGGAGTCCACTAATGTACTTATAACAAAAGAACAAAGCATTTATTAAACAAGAAAAGATGAACTATATTACACTACTCCTTCACCCCAACTAAACTGTTACAGATATATACAAATTTGCAAAGATAACACAAGATATGTCCAATCCCTCTACACCATCCCCCAGCGAGATGGCCTGAGGGCTCTCCGCTTCTTCCTCGAACAGAGGCCCAAACAATCCCTATCCACCACCTGGCTGAACTTGTTCTCTCACTGAATAATTTCTCTTTAAACTCGTCTCACTTCCTCCAAATAAAAGGTGTGGCTATGGGTACCTGCATGGGCCCCAGTTATGCCTGTCTCTTAATGGGGTATGTGGAACATTCCTTGTTCCAGTCCTATTCAAGCCCCCTCCCACAACTCTTTCTCCGGTACATCGATGACTGTTTCGGTGCTGCTTCATGCTCTCGTCTGGGCCTGGAAAAATTTATTAATTTTGCTTCCAATTTCCACCCCTCCATCATTTTCACATGGTCCATCACTGACACTTCCCTTCCCTTCCTTGACCTCTCTGTCTCAATTTCTGATGATAGACTGTCCACCAATATCCATTACACGCCCACCGGCTCCCACAGCTACCTCGACTACAGCTTCTCACACCCCGCTTCCTGTAAGGACTCCATCCCATTCTCTCAGTTCCTTCACTTCCGTCACATCTGTTCCGATGATGCCACTTTCCAAAACAGTGCTTCTGACATGTCTTCCTTCACTGAGTTTTTCCACCCACAGTGGCTGACAGGGCCCTCAACCGTGTCTGACCCATCTCCCGCACCTCTGCCCTTACACCTTCCTCTCCGTCCCAGAACCATGATAGGGTCCCCTTTGTCCTCACTTATCACCCCACCAGCCTCCGCATTCAAAGGATCATCCTCTGCCATTTCCGCCAACTACAGCATGATGCCACCACTAAATGCATCTTCCACGACCCCCCCCACCCCCTCAGCATTCCGTAGGGACCGTCCCATGTAATCACAGAAGGTGCAACACCCGCCCCTTTACTTCCCCCCTCCTCACTGTCCAAGGGCCCAAACAGTCCTTTCAAGTAAGCAGCGCTTCACTTGCTCTTCCCTCAATTGGTCTACTGCATTCACTGTTCCCAATGCGATCTCCTCTTCATTGGAGAGACCAAACGCAGACTGGGTGACCGCTTTGTGGAACACCTTCGGTCTGTCCGCAAGCATGACCCAGACCTTCCTGTCGCTTGCCATTTCAACACACCACCCTGCTCTCATGCCCGTCCTTGGCCTGCTGCAATGTTCCAGTGAAGCTTAGCGCAACTGGAGGAACAGCACCTCATCTTCCGATTAGACGCTTTACAGCCTTCCGGACTTAACATTAAGTTCAACAACTTCAGAACATGAACTCTCTCCTCCATCCTCACCCCTTTTTGATCCCCTTTTTTCAAATATTTATTTTTAAATTTTATATATTTTTTCCACCTATTTCTAATTTTACTATTTTAAAATTTATTTATATTCATTGTTTTAGCTGCGCCTTTTAGCCTATTTCGATCTTTTTTCCCCACCCCACCAGGACCATGTCACTTGCTCATTCTGCTTTCTACTCTTAATGTCACCACTAGCACCTCCTATAGCCAGTATCACCACCATCAACACCCCTTCGACCTTTTGTCTGTGACATCTTTTGCAATCTCTCCTTTAACTCCACCTATCACTGGCCTTCTATCCAGTTTCACCTGTCCCATCCCCCCTTAAACAGCATATATTTTCACATTTTTACTTCTCTTTAGTTCTGAAGAAGAGTCATATGGACTCAAAACGTTAACTCTGTCTTTCTTTGCACAGATAAGACCTGCTGAGTTTTTTCAGTAATTTTTGTTTTTGTTTCAGATTTTCAGCATCTGCAGTATTTTGCTTTTATCATTTACAAAATCTCTCTTATACTTTAATGGTCTCAGTAAGTATACAGTCCATGTAAACCAACAGGCAAACTGTGGTCGGACACCAGGCTCCAAGACCAAGTTTCTATTGATTTCTCATCAACCCCGCAAATGCTTGTCTCACAGTGAGCCACTCGGTCCAAACTCCACGTTCGAAGAACTTGTCTTAGAATTCTCTCCCAAACGACACTTTCACTCAGATGTCTCCAACAAGGATCCACCTCCAGGGTTCAACCACTCTTTCCGATGTTCCTTCCCCTGGATCTTTACGTGCATTCAAGCTTGACCTTCTACACACACGCACACACTCAGATATTCAGCCATGCCAAACAGAACAGCACTGCTCCAAATGCCCATTGTAAGGAGTCACCAACCTTTGGTTGCCTCCACTGATCTACTGGCTTCTCTCAAGCTTACTTTGCTTTAAGTCTGCCCCTTAGAGCTCCCTCACTAATTTGTCTTTTCTTCTGCTCCTTACTTTCAATTTCACTTAACAGGAACTGTTTCAGATTCCTGTTCTTGTCCCTTGACTAGACAGTCTTCCTGGGACCTCTTCTGTCTCACTCCCTGGTTTTGGGACCACCTCCTTTGTTTTGGGACCTACACCTGGTCTCTTTCTTGTGTCCAGATTCTTCTGGCATTCTCTTCGAGGTCACCCGGCCCTCTTTTCGCACTGTTTCACTTTTGGGTCTTCTTTCCTTTCAGCACAGGTGTGCCAAAACGGTTTCCAGCAAAGAGGAAACAAACTGTGCATGTGCGCAAGGCCGTTTACCAGCCTGAACACGTAAATGTGCACCAACTGCACACGGGCAGAACTCAAGGATCGTAAAAAAAGACACCTGCACGTGTGGCCATTTCCCAAGGTCGGCCCATGTGCAAAGACCACTAGAACCTGCTGGGAACTGTAGTTCCTGTACTCAGAGGCCTGATCTCTGACTTACAAAGGTAAGTTCTCTACCCCCTTTTTTTCTTTAGGGTTTGTAACAGTTAGAACAAAATGCACCTGAAAGACAATGACCATTACTGAATTCGCCAGAAATTTTGGAAGGGGTGGTTGGGGGCAAAAAAATGTCACCAATTGCTCATGACCCAGTAGGGAAAGTATACTCAAAGTGGTGTGTAACTTGCTAAATATTTACACAATTCTATCACATCCCTTAAGGACTGGCAAGAAGTAAGGGAACACATTATAATTGAATGAAGTAAATGTTAAATTACAGAAACTACTGCAAAAATAGCTTGCATTTAAAAAAGCACTTTAATGCAGAACAACTTCCCGAGGCATTTTACAGTTACCAAATTCAAAAAAGGGATGCTATGCTATGAAAGGGAATATTAAAAGTAGTGGGTCTTAAAGGTGGATAGGAAGGTGGAGATGGAGGGGCATTTAGGACAAAATTCCAGGGTGTGGGGTGTAGGTAGTTGAAAGCATTAATGCCTATGATGGGGCAGACAAACAACAAGGATGCACACATGACTAGGCTCAAGAATTGCCCGGGCGGGGCGGGGGGGGGTTACAAAGCTGAAGAAGAATAGAGATAGAAGTGAGACCATGAAGAGATTTAAACACAAGGATCAGAATTTTAAGTCTGAGGTCCCGAGGGGGGACCATGAACCACTGTAGCTCAGTGAGACATGGGGACATGGTGAATGGGAACTGATGCAGCATAGGATATGAGCCTGAGTTTTGGATGATCAGAAGTTTAGAGGGTGGAGAAACATACACTGGCTAGAAAAGCACTGTTGGCTCCAGAGGCAACAAAGGTATGGCTGAGAGTTTTAGCAATAGATGTACTGTAGTAGAAGAGGAGGTGGTGTTACAGAGATGACAAAAAAAAATGCATACCTTCAGTCTGCGTTGTAGCAGTAGTCATCTGGGTTTTTGAGGTGCTGAGTACAGATGGTAAAGAGGATGCTTTGGGAGGAAACAGTTGCTGAATTCTCTGCCAAGCCAGTACCTGGATCAATTTTTCATCAAGCTTACTCAGTTCAATCTCTACAAAAGGAAGAGCAAACAAGCCAACTTAAGTTTCTCTAACACTTCTCTATGTAAGACCCCAATTAAAATTGGTGTTTGAGAGTGCGTGTAGAGAAAGACAGTGCGCGCGAGAGAGCGAGCGTGAATATGAGCTTGATTTAATTTCTACTGACAATTACCAATCTTGAATACAAAAAGGAGAAATAGAATGGATCACTCGCTAAACAAAGTTCTTTCTGGCATGTCGCATCCCACCCACCCACCACCACCACATAAATGACTTGTAAGGCGCAGCATAAAATTTGGTTCTGATACCATTTTTGGCTTACTATTTTTTTTTCAAGTGAACATGAAGCAGATGGGCAATTTGGTACATGAGCATTGAAGGATATTTCCAACAGGTCCCTCAGTTTTCAATGGGAGTGACAGTGCTTTTGTGGAGCTAATTAATGGCTCAGTCTTTTGGTACATGTACAACTAAATACATCTGTCTCTGAATTAAAACTGAAGAACAAAACAAGCCAATTGGGTACAAGACCACAAAGAGGTTTCTAGAACAATGTATTGACCTCCCAAGGCAAAACCCAAGAACGAGCAGCACTGGGGTCAAGGAGCTGATCGCTTACTGGGGCTTCTTCCGACTGCACGCAACATTCAAACATACTTTGTTGTGCCTCCATTGATATCAATCAATCAATGCGGGCAGCAGGGGAGCAAGAATGAGACTGGCAGGTAGACAGAAGTAAATCTGTGTCAGGCTGATGTTTCAGAGCATTTTAGCATTTCATACACAATTAGTTTCTCTGCAGTTGTGGTAGCAGAAGTGAATTGCATAGGTACAAAAGTGAGCCACGCAAAATGCACCCAGCCCAATATATTTTGAATATCTGGTAACACAGAGAGATTACTTTATACAGTGCGCCAAAGTGCATCTGTTACACAAGCCTAACTGAAGGCTTCCAAGGAGAATTTTGTCAGTCAAAATTAAGAAAAATAGTGCCATGTGCATTTCTACATGTCTTGGACCAGTTGGTAGGAATGGTGTGCAATGCATTTGTAACCCAAAACTCAAATCTTTCCATCTACTAAATGATAAGCCAACTGGAGAAAATAAGTTCACTGAGGAATTTACAAAGCATTTACCTCCACTTCCTTCCATAGCTGCCTGCAGAGAGTTGGCAAGATCAAACATGATTGCAGTGTTTGATGGAGAAGATAAGGGAACTGGTTTGTTTCCCATGGACATGCTTGTGGACAGCACGGTTGGACTCACTTTACCTATTATGAAAATATACATATTAGTTATAATCAGTTTTGGAACAGAAACTGTGCAAGCTCAGTGTCAAACTTCAACACAGTTGAAATAGGCACTGTACACCATTATTCTAAGTAAAACTTGCACTAGACTTGTAGCAGTCAAAAAAGAGAAAAGTCAATTTAGTCCACTAAAGTTCAGCCATCTAGTATTTTAACTATCCAACCTAGTGTCCAAATGCATTTGAACATTCCAGTGTCTGAATCTGTCATCTTAGTTGTACAGTCAAAGATATATTCTAATATGATGAGTATATAATGTCCTTGAATTGCAGAGAAAAAATAAAAATGACTTTAAATGCCAAGATCTGTTAGTGTTGAAGAAGTCAAACAGTAATATTGACAATTATTATTGGATAGCATTGCCAACTTTTTATTCTGGAAAACTGTGTTTGTTCTACAATCTACCAAGCCCAGTTCAACAACTAATCCAAAAGCAAAATAGTGTGGAGGCTGGAAATCTGAAATAAAACCAGATGAATTCTGAAGAAAGGTCAGAGGACCTGAAACATTAACCGTTTCTCTCCACAGATGCTGCCAGACTTGCTGAGTGTGCCTAGCATTTACTGTTTGTATTCCAGTTTAACAACTCCCAAATATAGTGCTGAGAAAATGCTTGAATTTAGATTCAAATGACTATCCTTACAAAGGGTTAACCAACATACGTTTTCTATATAAATCGAAAACTTGAATCAAAAGGATTTCGTGAACCTGTCTGACATTGTCTTATCATTCAAAAGTGCAATCCCCATACTGAATTTTAGCCACATTATGCCCATAACAGAGTCACATAGTGAACATACATTAAAAGCATTGGTCTGCAACTAAATCTAAAATTTGAAACATGTTGCACATTAATTAAATAGGATAGCTACAATTCCTCCGCATACTCTAATGGTAGTATGTTTCTCTGGGGTGGTCAACTCCAGATTAGCTCCTGCATCTGTCTGAGAAGAGAAGTGAATTCCTTCAAGATGCAGATAGCCCGTCAGTGTAACTGATAATGTGAGTCAGAGGAGGATCCCTTACACTGAAAAATTAATATCGTCATGTACATATGCTTATGGGTATGTTGCTCAATCATAAATGGGGTGGAGTATGAAGAATAGCATTCACCCTAGGCTTTTCAAAGCTTTAGCTTATCCATGTATCCTAATTTCTATAGAGAACACAGTCCAAAACACAAGATTTTGCTAGTTAACAAAGAACAAGATACTCACCTGTAGCTGCTGGTGAAATCAGGTTTCGTGAAGGTCCCAACACTGTTGAAACACTATCTACTGCTGCTCTTGGAGGAGTAATAGCCCTGGCTATAGCTGAGGATGTCGTAACAACCTTTGCCATAAATGTGGTAGGTCGCCCAGCAATCTGAACTGAGGCGGTGCTCTTAAGCTGTGAGCTGCTGGTGATCTCAGAACTGGCACACGAAGTAGATAATGAAGCGGGCACACTTGTCACACTGACAGGAATTCGCTGCAAGCATGAAACAGGTCCTCCTACATTCTCTGATTTGACAAGCGCTCCCACAAAATGGTTTTGGAGGTTGCTGGCTGCTGGTGGTGTAGCTGGTCTCAGCTGAGAATGCAGCCATGCTTGTCCAGATATCTGGCTTGGCACCTGTGTTAATGGTCCCTTTGGTCTCTGTGTGTCTGCCAGCTGTCTGGACGGTTCTGATGAAATGGTGCATGGGAAAGGTCCATTTACTTTTACCTCTGCTGACAAAGGTCCATTAGAAGTTCCACTGCTTGATGTCTTGCACGAGGTCTCTGAATACAAACTAGGGGCATTTTCTTCCTGTGCCATGGCAGCACCAGGCTGCTGAGATACAGAGGAACCTGAAGAATTCTGGCTATTGGTCCCTGAGGTGCACGTAACATTGCATGTCGTCGGAGAAGGGGAAGATGATGGTTTCTTTCCAGCTGTCTGATGCGCACTGTTTAAAGAGCTGTCCGCTGAACACTGGGCTGTGACACAAGGCTTAATATCAGCCTTTTCAATGTGTTCACTGTCCCAAAATAATGGCATCTGCTTAGCAGATAAATGTTTGAATATGCTGCATTGAAGTGCAACAACACTACGAAGCCACTAGAGGAAAAGAAAAAAAGTACTTGTTAAAAGGAAGGGGGAACGGTTCATGAGAAACATGGTACTTAGTAATTCACAGGTAGACATACAATGAATATCACGCAGCAGTGACATAACTTTCTATTCAACTATAGCTTACTTTATTTATAGAGGGTATAGGTTCAACTGAGCATAGCAATTAGTTGAGAACTCAGGGTTTCATAAAAGGAAACTTGACAGTTAACTAATAACACTGAGCTCATTACCTCTTGTTGTTCTTCTTCAGTAGCAAAGTGCTCATAATTGGAAAGGTGCTTTTGTGACTCAGTAGGAGTCTCGTTACATATCAGCTCTCCATCACGGATTCCTGCCGGTGGAAGGAGAGGTGGTGGATACTGGTACTGGGCCTTAATTGCTTCGGGAACCTTAAAAGAAAAGGTAAATGAAATCTGTCACATGTTGAATTGCGTTTAAAGGGGCACCAAACCGAAGCTGTAAAACATACAGGCTCAAAAGATATTTGCTGTAATTGACAGCTTTTGTTTTAGTCTAGCCAAGAACAATTGCTGATATTTTAAGTTATATGCAAGCCAACCAGGTAATACTAGTTATTTTTAAAATTTTCAGTCCTGATATGAAAAAAACTACAAATGCTAAATCAGGAGTGTGTGTCAAGCACTTCCTACAGTAGACAACAGATTTACTATAATTCATCCACCCACCCCATCCGCACACACGCAATCCAAGATATTTATATTAATGCAGCCTTAGGGAAAACTGAAATTACACTGAATATTTCTGGATAGCTACCATTTTAGGAATATAATAACTCCCACCCCACTCCCCCACTTTTTAACCTAAAAATACACCGAGACAACACGGATCTCCTCTGCAAGTGGGAAGGGGAGAAGGCAATTTCTAATTCCACCTTGTTGTACTCACCCAAACACCAAACTTTGGCTGCATTGATAATTTTCAGTCTAGCCAATGTTACAGTTGGGGTCTAGTGAACCTCCAGAAGTAAGTTTCTATCACAAGCTC
Organism: Cetorhinus maximus; assembly: GCF_964194155.1. NCBI lineage: Eukaryota > Metazoa > Chordata > Chondrichthyes > Lamniformes > Cetorhinidae > Cetorhinus > Cetorhinus maximus. Next base: position 57,585 of record NW_027597018.1, read on the forward strand.
GTCATTTAAAAATTATATTTTGAAGGTAAAAAACCCACAATTTTCACTTGAGTGTATCTGCAGATTTATAACCTCCCTTTAATATCATGATACTTGATACTGTTTCAATGATCAGGAAAAAAAGAGTGAGGAGTAACCTTAGGGAGAAACTAATACTCAGCAAGATCATGTGTGTTACTTTTGCTCTACATTTAAGCAAGCAGAGATTCAATTATTTCCCACACATTTTACCAATATTTGGCATAAAAACAGTCTAGTGAAAATATTTAGACCACTACAAATACTCAATTTCCGAAGAAACTTTAACAGCTCCATATAAACCTGAAGTTGATATACTAATAAATTCCAATGCAAGTCAAATCGATCAGTTAGGAGTTAAAATAATACAAATGAACTAGGAAGTCAGATTTGTGCCACTTTTCAGAGAAACTTCCTTTTTCAGCCATTTTTCATTCCTCTGGTAAAAGCACTCACTTGGTTAGGCAACCTGACTTGGAATATCTACACTTGCTATGAGTCATTGCTAGACATATCACAGCCAACCCACAATTAATGTGTAAATTCTTCCTCTTGTGACTGTCATTCTAACCTAATTAAATTACTTAGCATTTGAGGGGGAGGAAGAGAAGGGAAGGGGACTTGCACAGGACTTTGTGTCCTTGATCACTTACCCATAATTCTTAGCAGGAAAAATGTCATGGCAACCCAGGTAGCCTAAATAAATGATCATAGAGTGCTTAGATCAGAGGAACAATAATTAAACATTCACAGTAACTGAATGGAGAAAATATTAACTGCAACAAAAGGAATTGCACTCCGATGTTTAGTTCCTCTGCAAATGTTAGGACCCTTAAAAAGGGTATAACAATACTCAAGAATCCAGTACTTAATGTTTCTAGCTACATCAGATGGCAACCCATCTGCACTATCCTGCTTGAAATGAATACTGATTTCTGACAATGAATTGCTAAACCTATTTTATATAAACACCAAAATATTAGCTTATATTTTAAAAGGTTCCTAACATTCAGCAGGCGTAGAATATTAATTGCAAAGAGTGCTACAGTATCTTAACACAAATAAAATTAAAATCGAAGGAGCGTAAACAATGAATGCTAAATTTGAATGCTTCCAATTTACAGTGTTTTGGGCTGACTAAAAAAGGTAGCCAGTTCCCATTATACCCTACTTCTGGCACTCATGGGGCAATTTGGAAACTATGAATGGAGGTCAGCCAACAAAATATGTCCATGTCCACACCCAACACCAAGAATATTGTGAAGATTGTAGTTCAAACTAGGAAGCCTAGACAAGGAGCTTTAATAGTTGTTTGTCTTAAATAAGTTTAAAAAAACTAAGCCAGACAGAATGCTATCAAATTGCACCATTAATCCACAGAACAGGCTTGTAAAGAATGCATAAGATTTTAATATTCTGCTCCCAGATGGTTCTGCAACTCTGTCTCACAGAATAGAAAGTTCCCAGTTAAATTGCTGGACAGTGCTGAGCCCCATTAGGGATGAGTCTATATGACTGAAAGGAATATTTAATATTCAATATTCAGAGCTCTGCAACCAATGCACTTCAAATACATATATTGAAGAAACATTCTTCACATATTCTTGCATTGTATAATGGGCTTAGTCACTTACATTTTCAGATGGCATCAATAATGCTGCAATTTTAGAAACCCTCCCACACATTGATCCTATATGAAACTTAAGGCAATTCCAACCTAACTGGACAGCAATACTGTATCCTAAGTAGATTGTTAAATTTTCTTATGCCAAATTGCAAAATACAGCGTAAGCAATTCATATCAGAATAACACTTACTTTCATATTTTTCCTCTTCACTGGCTTTGTATGTCGGCGATTGGGTGGATGCTTCCTGTGGATCTTGTTTAGAAAGTCTATCTTGATTGCGTGCTGTGATATTCGGTCTTGAAACTTGTCAAATATCCTGCACCTATTGCTTAACGTCATGTTCTTCTGATTAAGCTGAATGGAAATTAAATTAAGATTCTATAAATATTTTACTCAGACAATTAAGATTTTATGTGAATTGTATTTCTCATTTCTAATGAAATCATGTAAGGTGGGTGGCATCAGAGAATGGTATCACGACAACCTAGACTAGGACTAAATTCTTACCTATTGAAAACAAAAAGCCGCTGTTTAGACATATTAAGTAAGACAGTGTAAATTCATATCTTCCCTCCTTCAGCTTTATTAACCCCATACTCCTAAAATGCAAGGGAGCCAAGATTGTGAACTGAAATTTTCTCGGGGGAATTTGTGATTTAATTCACAAACAATACTCACTGGATGGTAAAACACCTCAAGTTTCAGGACGACAATACGTTGCACCACCAATTTTGGACGCGTTTTTAATCCTTACTATATTATTTGTTTCACCGATAGTGCAACGGTGCTCAGTGGAGGCTGAATAAGTCAGTAAATATCATTCTTGACTCTCTCTCTCTCTCCCATGTCTCTTTATGATCAGTTCAGGGCAGCAGTGGCAGGGGCCCAAAGAGGAAAAACAGCTCCCACAAAAACACGGAAAAGGAATCTTTTGGGTTTTGCAAAATCAAGCTTAAAGTTGGTAACATAAGGAATTTGAATTGTACCTGTAAGTGGATGCTGATCGTAATGTATCTGAACTTGGAAAAGAGGGACAAGCTATTTTTGTTAATGAATGTTCCTGCATGGGTGTAGCTAGGTTAGCATCAGGCTAGTTCTAAGCACCAACTTCCAGATTTCTTTTAAGTGCTCCAGATTCTCACGTAAAACATCAGAGTCACTCTATGTAATGCCTCTAAACTGGAAGGATGAGATGATGATTGAAAATGATAAATTTTTACCGGGTATGACATGCAAGCCTTGAAAAATATATATACTAGAAGTGCTCCCTCGCCCCAAACCTGCCTGAAAACAATTTGGGCACTCCACTCTATAAAGCGTTAGCAAACATGTGCACTGCCTAGACAAACTACATAGCAATTTTAAAGTATATAGCACAAATGATAATCACATTCAATTTGCATCATAAAATACAAAATAAAAAGTGACAATTTTGATTCAGATATTTGACAGAAGTGCAAAATTGCTTACCACCACATGTTCAATGTGATTGGGGCACATCCATCTCCCTGTTGGCATTGCAGTAAGAGGTGGGTCCAGGCAGTCCATGTGGAACAATAATGGGCAGTAATCACACTGGACAAGGGGGGCCACTCTACAACTCCTACAAAGTAAATATCACATCGTTATGTCATTTGTTAGGTGTAAGCAGAAACAAATAACAGGTAGCAAAGAAGTAGATTTTACTCACCAATGGCAATCCTTTAAATTTAGATAGCAACTTGTACAATTTTACTCGCAGGCAAACAATGAGGGAAAAATGTCAGAGGAAAAGGCAGAAAATTAAAATAAGGAGGCAGAGGGTCGCATGGGTGGAGTGCTCAGGAAAAAATTGGACAGCGAGAATCGTACATATCAGAAAGCCTTCTCAATGTTTTATCCATTCATTTCAATGAGCAGAAAACCAAACAGGTTCTGTTACTAGCATATGATATTCCCTGCTGATTTTCTTTTCTGTGCTTTGCCCAGATGATTATCTATAAGCAAGAGGAAGAATATCTGCCCTCATGTGTCCATATGGTACTCTATTAAATAAAGCGATCATCTAGATGCCATGGATGGACTTATTAAAACAAAGCTCATAGGTTGCAGTCCCATCATGACCAAAGTAAATGAATAAAAGAATTCCTAAATTGCAAATGGTATGGCACTTAAATTCTGATATAGAATATATATGAATGTATTCCACTTTCCAATATAAATCGTCTCTCTTCAAAGTTTACTCGCAGGATATGCACCTACCTACGGTCAGGAGTTACATCACCAAATTTTACTGTGCCTGTCAAGTACTGAATTATCAGTACTCCACTCTTCTGCTCCAGTACCTGATCTCCGGGGAATCCCCCCAAACAGCACTTCTGCTTTTTCCCTCCATGCATTATTTAGATACCTGAAGAAAGCCCCATAAAGCTAATGACAAAATGCCTCTGAAATTTGATAGCAGCTCTTTTAAACAGACAGAACAGATCGCAAGGTTTGGATGAAGATGGCTCTTTAGTCTATTTGATTTCATTTTTCCAGGATATTGATTCTGCTGTCTTCTGGTTATAGTATCAAGCTGTTTCTTGAACAGTCTGAGCCTAAAATGCCACTCCAAACATCACGTTTCAACTATTGACCGTGCTTTGCAATGAAAAAATATTTCCGGTTCCCGGTCTTAAACTTGCCTTTCATAACCTTGAAGCTGTACCCTGTCACCCTACTGCTTTGATGCGTCTGGTCTGGGTTACCTTCTTTACATTATAATGCCTTATATATAACGCCAAGGTACCCATGTGGTGTCTTTTTTTTAGGTTGTAGAGTCTCCAAGGCAGAACAGGAATGTGATCATTTGTCTAGTCAAGGCATTTGGGAATTGGGGTGGTCACTGGGAGAGTTAATAGTAAAGGTACTGGCGGCCTTTACTTTTTGCTGCAAACCAAATAAATGTCTATGGGTTCAGCCTTTTAATAAGCGAGGATCTTGTCCCTGGGGTCAATCCTATGGAGCTGAACTCAGGTATTTTCTTTAACTTAACTTGGATGATGATATCCACAAGGACTACACCAGCTTATATTCAACACTAATGCCTGGAACTGCAGCTATCGACTTAATTAGCAGGAAGCAAATCCTGTGCAACTGCTAAAACTTAGTGCCATTGCTTAACAAAGACGAAGAGACCCATATTATGTTTGCCACTTCATTCCTGCATGTAATACTATTTAGCTTTTCAAAATTCTATATTATGGGGACTGTACTTTCTATGATGGTACAGGCGGACCACAGTACCGACACTCCAAATAAAAACTAAGATTGTGCTTATGGTGATGAATTCAAATTTCTCATCACACTGGACCAGACGCTGAGCCAAGGCCAATGCTTACCCTTTCCCTCCTCCAAGTTTAGAGATTTGAGGGTGATGGCCCTGCCATTATTCGTGTTGGAACCGGCAAGAGCTGAGCACCAAGATCAATTCCTGATGAGCAAGCAACAAGTTTTAAACAAATGCCAAATTAAGAGCACTGCAGCTCTCCTCAGTTGGGGGGCAAAATAAAGGTTTGGTTCAATGGAAGTGTTTCTGAGGCAAGTTAGGTGATTAGGAAATTGTTTCTCAAGACACCATTTGATAATTATAGGGAACAGTAATCAGCTTTTTGGGCAATTTCTGCATGTTCTCAGCAGAGTGATTGCGAAAGGAAATATAAAGATTGGATGAAGAGTCATTCGGACTTGAAACGTTAACTGTATTCCTCTCCGCAGATGCTGTCAGACCTGCTGAGTTTTTCCAGGTATTTTTGTTTTTGTGTTGAGAAAGATTTGTGCTCCAATTTATGTTTTGTGCATTTGGTAGTTTGAGATCCTGGACCAATGCTGACTAGGTCTAAACAGCATTAACAAATTTCGCTAACAAATCCAAAAGCGTTGGTCATGTCAGTTGCATGAAAGATTCACATTTCTACATCACCTTTCATGATCTCAGGATGCCCTCAAATACTTTTGAAGTGTAGTCGCTACTGTAATGTTGCAATTTGCACATAAGTTCTTATAAACAGCAACACGATAATGATCAAATAATCTGGTTGAGTGGCTATGGCAGAATGTTAAATATTGGCCAGGATATTGAGGAGAACTCCCTTTCTCTTCAACGAAATAGGGCCACGGAATCCTTTCCATCCACCCGAGGTGGGCAGCATTTGAAATTACTATTATGCAGGCAAATGTGACTATTATTTTGTACACAAAATCGAATGTCATGAAGAGATTAATGTCTATAATGTTATTGAAAATTGTTTTTAAAATATAGAGTTTATTGGTGTCTGTGTCTATGTGTGTTTGTGTCTTAATTGGAGTAAAGCCAGTTGGTCTATAGGCTTTGATATATAGAAAGAAGGTGGTTTGAAATGATAATTAGATAAACATAGGGAACTTTAGAAACATCAGTGCCAAAGGGGCAATTTGCATTTTTAGATAAACCATTCAAAAGAATGGGTGAAATCTTGCACCTAGCTAGAAGGTGCCAAGTAATGTGTTTATTTTTTCATTAATAAAATTGGTAGAATCAAAGGATGCTATTGTTAGAAGAGGTTAAATTAAAAACTTAGTAACACAATGGAAAATTTACATTCAAAAAGAAAGATATGTATAAAGGAGAAAGGTGATTGTGTGTAAGGTAGAGGCCTTTTTAAAATCCATCAAGTGCGAGAAGCCTTAGTCTAAGACCTTTTTTGCAATAGTGCACCGAGGGGCTGGGAAAGGTATAGACCCCTCGGGCTGTAAAACTGACAACAAACATATGTAGTGAATACTAAGATAAAAACAAAAAGCTAAAAGCTACTGCGGATGCTGGAAATCCAAAACAAAAATAGAATTACCTGGAAAAACTCATGCTGCCAGACCTGCTGAGTTTTTTCAGGTAATTCTATTTTTGTAGTGAATACTAAATGTGTCGTAATTGTATTGAAGCACCGCAGAGTGCAACATGATGTATGTCGATAGTGCAATGGGATTGGAGTTGTCTGACTGTCTGTAATGACCATGTTGAAGTGTCTGTGGTGTTCATTGATTGTATTGAAGCACCTCGTGATCCATGTGTAAAGGTTGAATCTGATTACACTTTTTGTGATGGCCATTTGGAAATGTTTTGTAATGTTCTTTCAGATATTTTAGGAATAAAAGTATATTTTTCCAGTCTGTAAACCTCAAGTCTGACTGCAAGGCTGAAAGAAACTCATTTTGAATGTGACTGTCCAGGTGGCGCTCTGCCAGGTGGCTTTTTAAATCTATGAGTTTTACTGTTGTCTTAACGGGACTGTAACTGAGAATCAGATTAATTAGGGGATTTTTGTAGTTATTATAGTAGTAATTTTGTAGACATATGTATATGCTTACAATCTTTCAAATAATCCTACGAGAACGCAAGCATCCAACAGAACCAATCCAACAGACAGTTAATGTTTTTCTTTTTTTTGGGGAAGAGGCACTCATAAGAAATAGGGAATTTTGCTAAATATAACAAACCTAAACCACAGTACCCCTCTAATCTTGGTCTGTTCATAAAGTATGAACAGAGATTATGGGCACATGTATTGGTTCAACCCTATGAACGTCAAACCTACAAATGCATTTGCACAGTCAAAATTTCCCTTTATACATTCCCGTGAGGTGAGGCTACATGCCAGAAGTGTTCCCACAAAAAAATCTATTCATTTATATTTTCCCCTTTTATTAATCTCCCAAAGGTGTCAGCTCATGTTGGAGCATGTTTCATGATGAGGGGGCCTATGTGACTTTCAGAAGTAACCACTGTTTTTATGTGACCACAGACAGCGAGCACAGATGGATTAAAGTATTCATCTGTAATATCACACTTGAGCCCAACATATATACCACATACACACCCTTTCCGGAAACAGCTGATTGAATAGCCACCAGGAACGAAAACTGTGATTGATTAAACAGTCTCTTGCCTAAATAGCTCTCAAACTAATTGCATACAATATTTTGAGACCACAGAAGTTACAACAAATTGGGAATCAAACCTGGCAACTTCCTTCTCTGTGCCTCACCTGGTCTTGCATTTACTCAAGAGACTTCAGAAAAGCCTGCATACTTCTGGTGATATAGTGACAAAAATGCTCCTGCATCGTTGGAACTTCTGCCTTTAATAATAGCTGCTCAAGGACTTTGAGCAGAATCATTAGGTGAAGGACAGACATGCTACAAGTTTCTACATGGTGAGGCTTTGCCTAAAAAGTTCCAACAGCCATGAAAATAATGGTCTCTGATCTGCTCTGATCCAGAAGTAAGAGTGTAACCAACTCAGCTAAGCTTACACATCCCATGTGTATGGTACTGGAAGAAAACATGAGGAAAGGCAAATGCCATTGTGACATTTCGTGGTTTTTAAGTAAAAACTTGACTTGTTTCATTTCAGGTGTTGTCTGCAATTTAGTGAGACAACACTGACATTTATATTTGTTAAATGAACAAAACTTCAATAAAAATGCACATCTCAGTTTAATGCACAAAACTATATATTCAGAGACTCGAGTTAGTAAAGCAGTCTCTCCCAAGAATTAGGTGCTGGACCAAATGGAAAAGTAGGAAACAAAATACCACACGCACTTTCTCATGATTAAATTTAGAGGGAGGAAATGGTTGATTCATGGGAAGAGGCAAAAAGAATTTTAAAACTGTACTAAGAAGCTTCAGGGGGGTGTCCAGTCGTGTACTGAATGTGGAAAAAGAATTAAAAGCACACTGACAGGCTATTCAGGCAAAATTTGCTCCCTGTACTTTTTAAAACACACAACTGAAGTTACTTCAGCAACCAGATTGAAATCTTATGAACATTACATTCTCAAGGTAACTCAAATAGAAAATGAACACTGCAAGGCTCTTTTTAATACCTTATTTATTTTGAGTAATAAAGACAAACTGATCAAAAAGCCTGCAGTAAAATTTAATTCAGTTTATTCAAAATTTATTCAAAAGCATTACAGTATTCATCTGTAATATCACATTTGAGCCCAACATAGACACACTTCCTGGAAACAGCTTATTGGATAGCCATCAGGAATTAAAACTGTGGTTGATTTTAACAGTCTCTTGCCTAAAAAGCTCTCAAACTAATTGTGTACAATATTCTTGAGACCACAGAAGCTACAACAAATTAACCTGGTGACATCCTGCTCTGTATTGCTCAATACCACACCTGGTCTTTCATTTACTCAGACTTTAGGAGGAGCCTGTACATTTCTGGTGATGTAGTGACAAAAATACTCCTGCGTCATTGGAACTTCAGTCCTTAACAAAACCTGCTCATGGAGCAAAGTCATTTGGTGAAGCAGAGTTTACAAGTTTCTACATGGTGAGACTTTGCCTAAAATGTTCCAACATCCATGAAAATAATGGTCTCTAATCTGCTCCAAGAAACAAAAATAATCGGCTTTCCTAACTTATACTAGCTCAATATCCTTCATTGCCTTGTAAATTCAAAAATTCCCTACAGTAAGGGTAATGGCAGCACACCGTCAAAACACTGCACTACAAAATATCAGAGATAATATATCAAACAAAACATCAGCTGGTCTAGCATCAGTTACAAGCAGAGTCTGCTCTCCTGTTAAAGTTGATTCATTTGAATTATCTACCAACTAGAATTGAAATCAAGCAAAAATATTCCATGCTGTTTTATTTTGCATTACTGATTAATTCATTTTTTTGAGCAAAGGTGTGGACTACTACACCATAATTGGAGTGTGAATGATCCAGCCAAACAGTTGGTGTTTTATTAGCACATTTTCACTAGTTTACTGCCTTGTAACATTCCAAACCAGCATGCATCAAATTATATATTGCTACAAGTTTTTTTTTTAAATAAAGCCTCTCAAAATATCAAATGGTTCTATTTTTACATTCAAATATTTTACTTCCAAGATGCAACTTTTCCTAACACTTTGTTAGCTTATTATATTTACATGAAAAAAAGGCAACATGCATTGCATTTCTGGTTGCTGAAGTGGTTAGTATGGACTTTCATTTAGAATAATATGCGTGTTCATCCAAAGGAACACAGGGCTTAGGAGGAGTCAGCCCTTCGAGCCCGCTCTGCCATTCAATAAAATCATGGCTGAACTGGTAGTGGTCTCAACTCCACTTTTCTGTCTGTCCTTTATGGGGCACAACCCTCAACTCCCATTGTCTATCAAAAATCTGCCTCTGTTTTGCATAAATTCAATGACCCAGCCTCCAAGTTATAATGACCCCATGGGAGGAAAAAAAAATCTCATCTGTGTCTTAAAAGGGAGACCTCTTATTCTTAAACTGTGTCCCCAAGTTCTAGTCTCTTCAACAAGTGGAAACATCCTCCTGGTATCTACCCTATCAAATCCCCTCATGATCTTATGTTTCAATAATATCACTTCTTATTCTTCTAAACTCCAAAGGGTATAGGCCCAACCTGCTCAACCTTTCTTCACAGGATAAATCCTTTATCCCAGGAATGAGTCGTGTTCTCTGTGTTACTTTTAACCTAATTATATATATTTTTTGAAATAATTCCTTCAACATTACACAGCTGTGAAATTCTATCCATCAAATCTAGTATAAAAACTTAAATGCGAGGTTAACACACACGCACTCTCTCAACATCTGCCAGAAGAATCTAAGTCGAAAACTTTGATTACCTAGAGTCGGCCAACAGTGTAGCTGGTTCACTCTCAGTCTGACACGAAAGACCTTCAAGTGGGGTGGGAGTGTGGTTGGGTTGGGGGTCGGGGGGGGGGGGGAGCATGGTGGTGGTTGGAAAGAGGTGCTGTGGACATGAATCACTTTGACTGAGAGTCACAGCTGCAGATCCTTATCAATAAAAAAACAACCTTCCAGGTTCCAAAAGAAGATCCTTTTCAACGACAGACTTATTAGGAAACAATTATAAGTAGCCTACAATACATTAGAAGGTACAAGTGCCTATCAGTCAAAAGGAATTTTTGAAGAGTTAATCTACAAAGCCCTGGACATACCTAGTCAAGTTAATGTACAGTGAATCTTTATCACAATCTTTATCACAACAATACTGTTCTCCGTGTTCTTAAATATGATTCTTATAAGGCACCATTGTTATGCAAAGTTATTTTGCTCTTCAATTTTAAAAAGCCAAAAATGTGGCTTAAACAAACTTATGAAATGCATTGAAACATTAGCATTAAAGCACATTTACTAAAATTATAAATATAATTATAAAATTATGAGGGGCATAGATAGGGTAGACAGGAAGAAACTTTTCCCCTTGTTGGAGGGATCAATAACCAGGGGGCATAGATTTAAGGTAAGGGGCAGGAGGTTTAGAGGGGGGATGTGAGGAAGAATTTTTTCACCCAGAGGGTGGTGGGAATCTGGAACTCACTGAAAGGGTGGTAGAGGCAGGAACCCTCATAACATTTAAGAAGTATTTGGATGTGCACTTGCGATGTCACGGCATACAAGGCTATGAGCCAAGTGCTGCAAAATGGGATTTAAATAGTTAGGTACTTGTTTGACCGGTGCAGACTTGATGGGCCGTAGGGCCTTTTTCTGTGCTATAGACCTCTATGACTATACTACTGTTATGAAAAGGTTATGGACAAGGAATAGAATGTGAAGTGCGGACCTAATTTAAAAAGGAGTTAAAAGTTAGTGTATGCATTGCTCTGATTGGTAGAGGTTTGCCATGGAGAATATGCCACTTGTCAACCAATCAACACTCTCTTCACATACAGTATAATTGTTGCTTTCCCCTTATATTGGTATTCTTGCAAAGTGTCCTGAGGAGTGCAAGACGAAAAGCTTCGCCGTGTCTCTTTTTTCAGCAATACTCAAGTTATAGTACTACCAAACGACTAAAGTGTATGTGCTGCTATAGCACCCAAAATGAGAAAATTAAAATAGTAACAGCTGTGTAAATAAGATCTAGAAAGATATACATCACTACTGCCAGAAAGCAATGGTATTTTGTAGCTATAATCACAATTTCTGCAAGTCTTATGCACAAGTTTTGCAAAATCAAATAAACACAAACACTTGGGAGAGTATGCATTTAAATAACTCGTCTCATTGTACAGAAGCTAACTGCTCTGCAATTCCAACATGTTCCATTTTTATTTTATAAAGATGTGCTAATAGTAGTTAGGGGTTCTTAGTGTTAACAGTACGCTATACAATGGAAACAAACAACAGGTGCATCAGCATCTGAAAAAGGATAGATTAACAGTTCATGTTGAGAGAGGAGATTCCAGCAGAAGAATGTTTAGTTTGATGCGCATTTCCAGCCAGGTTCTCCTAATTCCATATTTCCAACTCAAGTTTTGTTTTTGTCTTTTCTCAAGTTGAAAGTTCTGACAAAATGGGCTGGATTGTGTCACGTAACAATTGTTAATTGTATAAATTACGATTTTTTTCTTCACTTTTAAAAGAAAAATATCTTAATTTATCTAATTAACAACAACTTGCATTTTATTGCTCTGTAGAAAAATATTCAAAGGCATTTCACAAATCAATGAGGAAAATGGACATCAAGCTAACGCCATAGGAAGGAGGACTAGGAGGGTTTATCAAAAGCCTTGTCAAAGTGATATTTTTAATAGGCGTGGATGTTGGGGAAACCGAGGGAAGGAATTTCAGAGGTTGGAACCCAAGTAGCCAAAAGGACAATGGTGGGACAAAGAGGGACAGAGGAATTGAACATTCAGGAGGCAAGGCTGTAAGATTAGAGGGAGTTACTGAGTTAGCGATTTAAACATAACAATTATGAATTTGCTGAGCATCTGCATCTCTCCACAGATGATGCATCATTTTCTGTCTTTATTTAAGTTAAATATAGAAATCGAGTTATGGATCAGATTTTGTGACAACGTAGTAGGATTCTGAGCTTCGCCAGTCAAAGTCCACTGACATATATTCATAGATGGGACTCTGTTAAAGCCAATTTAATTATCAGGTTAAATGGCATGCTCAAAAGCCTGTGAAATTCAGACAAAGAAAATTAAGAACTTAACAAAAAAAGAAATCCTTTGATGGAAACTCCTGAGAATTCCAGCTTCCCTAATTTAGTATCACTGACACTGAAATAATTCTGGATATCCAAAGTACCTTTTCCTGTAATATTAACACTATTGAAGACATATTAACTATATGCTACAGACAACTTAAAAACTAAACTTTTTAAAAACTACTACTTCTGTTTGGCCAATCCTACCTTTTCTCCTTTTGTCTTTAAAAAGCATGATTCTCCCCAATATAAAGTGTACATTTGTTATTGGAACATTTCCAGAGCCTCTAGGTGGATCTCTTTTTAAAAAACTGAGCTTAATGACTCAAAGACTATATTTTCAGCCAGTTGAGCGTCATGCATATAAGAATCAAATGGTCATGCCACAGATGGGACGACGGCAAGTTTTGAATGTCATAGTTTAAACCAGATTAGATCAGGCAGATGTCTTGAGGGCAGGGCTGATAGCACATTCAGACCCAAATTAAAACATTCTTTAAAGACGTTCCAATTACATTATCGCGATTTAATGTATTCCTTGGATACCTCTTTTCAAAAAGAGAATCTAGTATCCGAAGATAATAAATCATCTATCGAGTCTTTTTAAAAATGTGAACGTTTTTAGGAAGGCACTGAGGAACAATGTTATATCCACTGAAATAAAATTAGAATTATTTTTCAAAACAGAGCATTTAATCTTATATCAAAAATCACAATAGAAAGTCTTAATTTTGTTCAATACAAGTTACAGACTTATTCACATTTGGAACATCTAGTAGATTTTAATATGTAAAATTAACACCTAGCAGTCATTGAATTACAGTAGCTTAGTAACTCAAATGGTGCAGCATGCTGGTTTACTTTGAGGACAAGGTGGAGGCTGCAGTTTCACACCTGCAATTCTGAAGATGGCATGGTCACAGCTAGTGTAAAATGGTGGGGTACAGATACTGGAAAGAAAAAACTGCACTTGCCCAGCATAACCAGTTAACCATTTACAGTTTGCCAGTTGCGTACAGTTTCCTGAGCATTACTGAGTAAACACAGATTGGTTATCATCATGCAGATACAAACTAAATTTATAACTGACAAAGGGATCTTAGCAAAATTGCACGTAACTTTATTATCTAGGACATCACTGACATCAAGGTTGAGCAAGTCAAGTCTGAGTGTTCAACATTGCAGAAAGATTTTTGCAGCCCACTTTGCTCACATGTTCATTTTGATATCTCGAGATTCAGATGTTTATATGCAAGAAGAAAAAAATGTAGAAATTAAATCCCCACCTGTTACAAGTGAAGCAAACTTTGACAGGCAATGGGACTAGGCCATTGTGGTCTAGTTCATGCTGTGCCTTCTTCACATTCTTCCCTGTTGTTTCCTCTTTTCTTCTCCTTTTACTGGTACCTGCATAATACAGTTTGTGTCATTATCTGCAGTAAAAATTGGTTTGATTTACGTGCCTCCTTCTAACCCCATGGTTAAGATTGCCTTTAAGTTTTTTTGCTTCAACAACACAAATACAGAGTTAAGATAGGCAAGCAGATGGAAGTAGGAATTCCTTCACAGTTCTACAGCCAGTGTGGTTCCAAATAATTCTGTAGACCATGCCCCTCTTATCTCTAAATCTCTCCAGTCCCACAAATCTGCGCTCTTCCAATTCTGGCTCTTGATCATCCCAGACTTTAAATTGCTTCACCATTGGCAGCAGGCCTTCAGCTGCCAATGTATTAAGCTCTGGACTTTCTCCCTTAAACGTACTCCTTAAAATCCACGTTTGTGACCAAATTGTTGGTTATTTGCACTAGCACCTTCCTATGTGGCTGGTGTCAAATTAAATGCGCCGTAAAGTCCTTTGGACCATCTTAATACATTAAAGGTGTTATATAAATCCAACTTGTTGCTTTTTATTTTGTTAGATCACCAGGCTTTGGAGAAATTGATGTCTATAAAATAGCACATTTGATACTAGCTGCCTTTCCTTACATTAAAGCAAAAGCCAGTTTCCCGGTAATGAGCAGACTTTATAAACAAAAAAAATAAAGGTTTAGAAAATACTGAGGTAGCAAAGTTATTGTATGGATCAATTAAAGACATATCGATTTCAGCAATCTTTCACAAAGGTTACAAGAGAATGTCACTTTGGTCAGTAAAATGGTAGAAGTTAGCTTCTTTTAAAACTTAACCTAGTTCTTGATCATTTTCTTCCCCCTCCCCCTAGGCACTGACTCCTTGTTGGGTTGTTGCATAGGTGCCCTTTGGCATATTGTTCAGGTGGCCATTGTGCAAGCTTTGTTGAATATTGGTGGGCTATGGGTCTCGTGGGTGGGGAAAAGAGAATCACAGGGAGCTTGAATCCATCTTCTCAATGGATACCCAACTTAATATATTAACATATTACAATAGATGCATACATACTCGCAGCTACTAATTAGCAATCAGGAACAGAAACCCTGGTAATTTCTCTGCCACTCCATCTGAGGTCATGTCTGTACCATGACTGAAAAGAACGAATTGAACAAAATTATTGGGAAAGCTTTGTTGTCTTTTTTAAAAATTGTATTACTGGGGTGGCGATAGGTCAGTTTTCACATTAGAACCAAGCCGCATTTTATATGTGAAATCCAAACTAAGTCTGGAAACAATCTGGAATGGACAGACAGTTATGGGTTCAAATAAACAATTCTCTGAAAATGCAAGTAGATAAAAAGCCATACAGAGAAATAAGGATGTAATCATGAATTATTCAACATACTGGTTAGAAAACATTACGTGCCATTTTGGGTAGTTCATTATAGCATGAATCTTAAAGTCATATATACCATAAAGATAGCATAAACATAGATTCAACAGACTGATGCCAATATTGGGAAACTATAGCTTTAAGGAACGATTATTTCATTGCAGCAGAGAATGCTAACAGGGGATTTAACTGAGGATTCAAAATAACAAAGAGTTTTGATAATAAAAGGGCAAGACTAAGTCCCAGTTTTAAGTTGCCCCATTTTAAATCGTTCTGCTTTAACATTGGTCAGTTATTGGGGCATGTATTTGCACTTGGAGTTTTGTTTTAAAGTCGTTCCATGCTGGGTCTGACACAGGGCCGCATGACCTGATCGGTGCCATTTTGGAGCGGCCTCTGCTGCTCCATAACTCACATTCTCGCAGCCAACCCTCTGGTTCACAGCCTCTACTGCCCTCTCACCACCTCTCCAACTCACCTCCTGCAAGTCACCGCTCAGAGTGAGGGCTTTGGAGAGGGAATAGCGAGTGGGAGAGGGGGGGGAGCAGGAGGTTCAATGAGAGGAAGGGCCCATAGCATCAAGGAGCTGGAAAGGCCGTGAATCAGGGGGTCGGTGGACAGAGGGAGGGTTAGGAGTGACAGAGACTGCAAACCAGAGGGTCGTTAGCGAGGTGGGGAGGGAGGGGTGGGTAGAGGTGGTCAGGGAGCAGGATGTAGGGTTAGTGGAAGGATTGGTGGTGAGCAGGAGCAGCAGCAAGCTGGAAGTCAAAAGTTAGCATATTTCTTTTATATTTTCAAATTTATTTTATTTTAAAAGTTATTTCATTTACAATAACGGAATTTAGCAAGTATTTCAACTAACGTTTTAATGTTTTTTTCTAATGAGAAAGGGCCTACAGAACTTAATTACAGCTTTTACGTTGGTTTTAATAGGAAGATCTAAATCGCTTAAAGTTATTTCACTTAAAGTTGCACTTTTCAGGAATGCAACTACAATTTTACGTGACAATTTACTGTATCTCCTCTGAGGCTCACTAATTTAAATGAGCGAAGACAGAGATTAGGAGAAATGTCTTAACGGACGATTGTCATAGCTTGGAATGTGTTTGCCACCAAGTGGCAGAAATCACTAAGTCTTACGGGAAATTGGATTAATGTTTGAAGCAGAGGAAGTTAGAATGCTATGGAGAAAAAGTGGGGCAGTGGAATTAGTTTTGGATTACTCTAGCAAACCGTCAGCGCAGACATGATGGGCGGACTTGGATGGCTCAGATACATTAAACCAAGTTACTTCAGTGGGAGGTCATAAAATGTATTTTGAAACAGTAATCTGTTGAAATCAAATAGAATGCATTCTAAAACCAATATATGCCAAGGTAGTCAAAATTTAAAGTATATAGTAAGGCCCATTTACAGTGTTAAATGACAAAGGCAGAGATTGAATTATAAATTATTTTCTAGTCTCCATAGAATCAAAGAAAGGTTATGGCACAGAAAGAGGCTGCTTCGCCCATCGTATCTTCACCAGCTGAAAAACCAGCCACCCAGCCTAATCCCACTTTCTAGCATTTGGTCCTTAGCCCTGCAGGTTACGGCATTTGAAGTGCATATCCAGACACCTTTTAAATGAGTTGAGGGTTTCAGTCTCTACTACCCTTTCAGGCACTGAATTCCAGACACCTGCCATCCCCTGGGTGAAAATTTTTCTCCTCATCTCATCTCTTATCTTTCTACCAATCACTTTCTGTCAAGGTAAATAGGCCCTTCCCATCCACTCTATCCAGACCCCTCACAACTTTGTACATCTCAATCAAATCTGCCTTCAGCCTCTGTTTAAAGAACAATCCCGACCTATCCAGTCTTTCCCCGTAGCTACATTTTCCAGTCCTGGCAACATCCTTGAAAATCTCCTCTGTACGCTCTCTAGTGCAATTACATTCTTTCTATGAGGTGGCCAGAATGCGCACACTACTCAAGTTGTGGCCTAAGTAATGATTTATACAGTTCCAGCATAACCCCCCTGCTCTTATATTCTATGCCTCAGCTACTAAAGGAAAGGATTCCATATGCCTTCTTAACCACCTTATCATCCCACTCTGCTACCTTCAGGGATCTGTGGACATTCACTCTAAGGTCGCTCACTGCCTCTATACCTCTCAGTATTCTCCCATTGTGTATTCCTTTGCCTTGTTTGACTTCCCCAAATGCATCACCTCACACTTCTCCAGGTTGAATTCCATTTGCCACCTTTCTGCCCATCTGACCAGTCCATTGATATCTTCCTGCAGACTACAGCTATCCTCCTGTCAACCACGTGGCCAATTTTTGTGTTGTCTGCAAACTCCTAGATCATGCCCCCTACAGTTATGTCCAAGTCATTAATATATACACCACAAAAAGCAGGGGACCTAGCACTGAGCACTGCTGAACCCCAATGGAAATAGCTTTCCAGCTGCAAAATTACCAGTCAACAATTACCCGTTGTTTCCTGCCAGTGAGCCAATTTTGTGAGCTTGTTACATTCCTGAGTCCCACGGGCTTTTTTAAAAAGTCTGCCATGTGAGGCCTTGTCAAAAGTCTTACTAATCAATTGTACTACCTTCATCAATCCTACTTGTTACTTCCTCAAAAATTCCAATTAAGTTCATCAGATACGATCTTTCTTTATGAAATCCATGCTGACTATCCTTGATTAATTCATGCCTTTTTCAGTGACAGCTTATCCTGTCTATCAGAATTGATTCCAATAATTTGCCCACTACTGAGGTTAAACTGACTGGTCTGTAACTATTTGGTTTATCCCTCACTCTTTTTAAACAAAGGTACAATGGTAGCAATCCTCCAATCCACTGACACCACACCTGTATCCAATGAGGATTGGAAAATGGTGGTCAGGTCTTCTGCTATTTCCTCCCTGGCTTCTTTTAACAGCCTAGGCTAGATTTCATCTGGCCCTGGTGATTTATCCATTTTCAAGGATGACTTAATCCTTCCTCTCTCCCCATGTTTATAACATTCAATACTTCACACTCCTCTTCCTTTACTACAATATCTGCATCTTCTGTGAAGAAAGACAAAGTACTCATTAAGAATCATACCAACATCTTCCTCCTCTACACATAGGTTTTTTTGTCTTTTATGGGCCTTACTCCTAGTCTCATCTTACTCAATGTATTGATAAAACATCTTTGGGTTCTCCAGTCCATCTTTATTCCCAAAAACTGTCAGCAACTATTGCTACACCACAAGAACAAAGGCTTAAGTATTTCAGCATTGGATTATGTGATTATTTCCTCTCACAGGTATTAGACTAACACAATAGATTCCTTTCACATAAAATCAGTTGATCTTTTCGCTTGCAACAATAGCAGACCACTACCAGTGTTGCCTTTTAACCAATCACTGGAGGAGGATAAACAGGTTGAACTTTACTTTTGAGAACACACCTAGCCAAATATAGATTTGATATAGTACATTACCACTTGTTATTACTGCACAAGCAACAATAACAGGATGGAAAAATCACATGAAACAATGCCGAAATGATCTGGACGTTTTTTTAAAAATACAATCAGATTATCTGGCCACTACTCTAGTACTGGTTTTCTAAGCCATTCTTTTGTTCGTGAATGCAGATTTAATGGAAGTGCCTGACAACGGCAGCAGTGAGAAAGAAAAGCAAATCAGAAGGAAGAGAATTCAGCCAATACCTTTTCCATACATTTCCCAGCAACCAACAAAAATATGCTGCTTTGTTACCTCAATTCAGCTTACTTTCAGAGGGTGTGATTAAAAACCAGCAAAGGGGGGCCTGGGAGGAAGAGAGAATTGACACAAGTGCACAGACTGAATCAGTGCAAAGCAATTCATCTACATCCTTGCTATTTGTCAGTTTCATCTCACAGCATCCTTTAAGCCTGTACCTAAACACCTGACACCATAATGCCGCATTCTAACACATTTAGAAAAGTTATGGATTAGAATCTCAGGATGTAATGAAAACAGAGTGCCTCTTCATCTAACAGAAGAAATCAGCTACAGAAATTTTCCAACCCAAAATCCTTTGTCAATATCCCAAAATGTTAAGTATTTGACCTATTTGGGTTTCTAACCCTTTCAGCACTCAACAAGCATTTTGTAGCACAGTCAAGAGATTCACATTTTCGCTTACTCTGCAGCTGCACTGTAAAAGAATCATTCCTTATCGGAATATTATTTCCCAAGATTGTAAGGAAATGACATGGAAGTTATTATAGATAAATTTGTACCTTTGTAATTCCAATAAGTGCTCCAGAGATACAGTTTCACTATGCTGCAGTTAGCTATTACAACTGTGTTTTGTCTTGGTATCGGTCGATAATTATAGTATAAAACAGGGTTCTCCTGCATTGCTAATTGTTTTACATCAACAAAAATCGGTTACTGGAGGCAATGAAGGGGAGAGCAGAGTTTTAAATCAACTCAACCATAAATATGATAAAATGATTAGATTATAAACATCGATTCCATTCCATGTTAAGGCCAGTGATCAGACTGCTACTAAAAAAAGAATTCAAAGGCTTGAGTCTGGTTCAATTAATCTAGTTGTTACATATTATCCCTATAAAAGTGTAGGATATTGGCCCACATAAGTACATGTATGCCATGAGGTCAATAATTTTACCAAGTACTCTTTCCATTCCCACAGCTCTCCACCCTATGCTGTAGCATAGTAACTAGTAGAGTTGGTGAGGGGGAGCCAGTGGATGTGGTTTATTTTGGACTTTCAGAAGGCTTTTGACAAAAACCCACATAAGAGATTGGCGGTAAAATTAAAGCGCATGGGATTGGGGGTAGTGGATTGAGATGGATAGAAAACTGGTTGGCAGACAGGAAACAAAGAGTAGGAATAAATGGGCCTTTTTCTGAATGGCAGGCAGTGACTAGTGGGGTACCGCAGGGATCGGTGCTGGGACCCCAGTTATTCACAATATATATATTAATGATTTAGATGAGGGAATTAAATGTAATATCTCCAAATTTGCAGATGACACAAAGCTGGGTGGGAGGGTGAGCTGTGAGGGTGATGCAGAGATGCTTCAGTGTGATTTGGACAAGCTGTGAGTGGGCAAATGCATGGCAGATGCAGTACTATGTGGATAAATGTGGTTATCCATTTTGGTAGCAAAAACAGGAAGGCAGGTTATTAACTGAATGGCTATAAATTAAGAAAGGGGAATGTGCAACGTGACCTGGGTGTCCTTGTACACCAGTCGCTGAAGGTAAGCATGCAGGTGCAGCAGGCGGTAAAGAAGGCAAATGGTATGATAAAAACAAAAAACTGTGGATGCTGGAAATCCGAAACAAAAATTAAAATACCTGGAAAAACTCAGCAGGTCTGGCAGCATCTGTGGAGAGGAACATAGTTAACATTTCGAGTCCGTATGACTCTTCAACAGAAATAAGGAAAAATAGAAAAGAGGTGAAATATAAGCTGGTTTAAGGGGGGCGGGGTGGGACAGGTAGAGCTGGATAGAGGGCCAGTGATAGGTGGAGATAGCCAAAAGATGCCATAGACAAAAGGACAAAGAGGTGTTGAAGGTGGTGATAATATCTAAGGAATGTGCTAATAGGTGACATTAAGGGTTGAAAGCAGGACGAGCAAAGTACAGATAGCCCTAGTGGGGGTGGGGTCAGGGGAAGGGATCGAAATAGGCTAAAAGGTAGAGATAAAACAATGGATGGAAATACATTTAAAAATAATGGAAATAGGTGGGAAAAGAAAAATCTATATAAATTATTGGAAAAAAGGGGGATCGGAAAGGGGGTGGGGATGGAGGAGAGAGTTCATGATCTAAAATTGTTGAGCTCAATATTCAGCCCGGAAGGCTGTAAAGTGCCTAGTCGGAAGATGAGGTGCTGTTCCTCCAGTTTGTGTTGAGCTTCACTGGAACAATGCAGCAGGCCAAGGACAGACATGTGGGCATGAGAGCAGGGTGGAGTGTTGAAATGGCAAGCGACAAGGAGGTCTGGGTCATGCTTGCGGACAGACCGAAAGTGTTCCGCAAAGCGGTCACCCAGTCTGCGTTTGGTCTCTCCAATGTAGAGGAAACCACATTGGGAGCAGCGAATGCAGTAGACTAAATTGAGGGAAGTGCAAGTGAAATGCTGCTTCACTTGAAAGGAGCGTTTGGGCCCTTGGACGGTGAGGAGAGGGGAAGTAAAGGGGCAGGTGTTGCACCTTCTGCGGTGGACACTTCAAGTGAAGCAGCATTTCACTTGCACTTCCCTCAATTTAGTCTACTGCATTCGCTGCTCCCAATGCGGTTTCCTCTACATTGGAGAGACCAAACGCAGACTGGGTGACCGCTTTGCGGAACACCTTCGGTCTGTCCGCAAGCATGACCCAGACCTCCCTGTCGCTTGCCATTTTAACACTTCACCCTGCTCTCTTGCCCACATGTCCGTCCTTGGCCTGCTGCATTTTTCCAGTGAAGCTCAACGCAAACTGGAAGAACAGCACCTCATCTTCCGACTAGGCACTTTACAGCCTTCTGGGCTGAATATTGAGTTCAACAATTTTAGATCATGAACTCTCTCCTCCATCCCCACCTCCTTTTTCCAATAATTTATATAGATTTTTCTTTTCCCACCTATTTCCATTATTTTTAAATGTATTTCCATCCATTGTTTTATCTCTTACCTTTTAGCCTATTTTGATCCCTTCCCCCCACCCCACCCCCACTAGGGCTATCTGTACTTTGCTCGTTCTGCTTTCTACCCTTAGTGTCACCTATTAGCACATTCCTTAGATAATATAACCACCTTCAACACCTCTTTGTCCTTTTGTCTATGACATCTTTTGGCTATCTCCACCTATCACTGGCCCTCGAACCAGCTCTACCTGTCCCACCCCCCCTTAAACCAGATTATATTTCACCTCTTTTCTATTTTTCCATAGTTCTGTTGAAAAGGCAAATGGTATGTTGGCCTTCATAGCCAGAGGATTCGAGTACAGGAACAGGGATGTCTTGCTGCAATTGTACAGGGCCTTGGTGAGACCACACCTGGAATATTGTGTGCAGTTTTGGTCTCCTTATCTAAGGAAGGATATTCTTGCTATAGAGGGAGTGCAGCGAAGGTTTACCAGACTGGTTCCTGGGATGGCAGGACTGACATATGAGGAGAGATTGAGTCGATTAGGATTATATTCACCGGAGTTCAGAAGAATGAGGGGGTCGCATAGAAACCTATAAAATTCTAACAGGACTAAACAGGATAGATGCAGGAAGGATGTTCCCGATGGTGGAGTCGTCCAGAACCAGGGATCACAGTCTGAGGATATGGGGTAGACCACTTAGGACTGAGATGAGGAGAAATTTCTTCACCCAGAGAGTGGTGAGCCTGTGGAATTCATTACCACAGAAAGTAGTTGAGACCAAAACATCGTATGCTTTCAAGAAGGAGTTAGATATAGCTCTTGGGGCGAAAGGGATCAAAGGGTATGGGGAGAACGCGGGAGCAGGCTATTGAGTTGGATGATCAGCCATGATCATAATGAATGGTGGAGCAGGCTCGAAGGGCCGAATGGCCTATTCCTGCTCCTAGTTTCTATGTAAACAAGGCAACTGACTGACCTGAGCTAAAAGCAAGGGTTCTACTAGGTAGTCAGAACATAACCCAAAGATGGCATACACATTTCCACTGAAATCTGAATACCCCCCAAAAGGTCTCTTTGTGAAGTGCATTCAAGGGACTAGTGTACCCAGAAGTTCACATTGCTAGACTAATGCCAGTGTCACTGCCTGCTTTTCACAAGTATTGATTACATTATAGTATATTTCTTGTTTATTCGCTGCAAATGCTTCAAGAACAACACTATACAACTGTCCCCTTGGCCTTTGGCCTGAACTTGCAGTAACACTAAGCTACATGGAATTCTCTAACATTCTGACACATGAAGAATACTCCAACAATTCTGATCAACCATTTGGCAATTTATTCCCTCTGATAAAAAAACAAGTAAATTCCCATGAATGCTGAAGGCACTTACGCTGTACAGATGAGCAACCAATAATTACTATAAAAATAACAGTCTTGTATGGAGTTTCTTAGGCTGTAATTAAACAAGACATCAATGGCAAAACAGGTCAAGTCAACTCAAATCATGGACTGAAGAGAGATTCCTCACACCTATTAAAAATTTCCATGTGACAAGCAGCAACATTGTCACTGCTGAACTTGATCTAGAACCTAGTGCTTATTTCTTGAAAGTGAATGCATCCAATGTGGAGAAGGTTCCCTTTTGAATATGCAGCATGAATATAGCAGTCAGGAATTAGCATGTAATTTAACAACATATACTAACCTTTTGTTTGGAACTTCTACATTATTTCATATTGCAATGTGTTAATGATTTTATTGCAATTACTGATTTAAAGAGAAGGTTGGATAAATACATGCCTGACCCAAATATAACATCTTTGCAAATTAATTGCAACACTACTGTGATCCAATTGTCCAAAATAAAATCCAGATAGAAATAAGATGTAGTTAAACAACACTTCTACTGATGCAAAGTTATTCATACACCTAGGAACCTCAAATGTGGTAATTATATTGAAATAGTTACTGGAACAATTGTTCAATGGCCATTATAATTTGAACAAATGTATACAGCTGGCAATTTTTAATTATGCTTTCAGTGTATTTGTTAACAGATTGCAAGGGCGATGTTGGAACTTGCAGGATGAAGGCATGATGATTTTCACTAAGAAACTAAAGAACTCATTTGTAACTGCATTTACTGACTTCCTCACCTGGAAGTGCCGTGGTACAAGTCAGTTCATTTGGAAGTTGAAATTGAGTTGGATTTCTCTCCATTGCTGCTGCTATAAGTATTTCAAATGGGTTCCTTATTTGCAATTGGGAGCAGTCCATCTCCATGGCAGCATTTTCATCGTCCACATCAATCATGTCATCATCCACCTCGTTCTGCTCAGAAGTGGGTGTGTCAGTGCTTGCATTTGATGTCGGCGTGCCGGGCCGACTAACACGCCTTTCCAAACCTTTTGCTTGTGCAATTGATCTACAGTTACTGTCCACCCTGGAATCCAATGCTCTACTGGAAGTTTTGTCAGGGAATTCCATGTCAACAGTAGGGGATGCTGTTCTTTTAACCGTCTGCTTGTCCATAACTCCATTTACTTGACCAAGTCTTTCTTTTTTCTCTTGCTTCTACAAAAATGGAGAATATTTTAATTATTTGCCAGACAAAACTGCTTACAGAAATGAAAAGTATGAGAGCAGTAACAAATACATAACTGTGGCAGTTAACAAACGAAAGTTGAAATGTCCTAAAATTGAAAAACTTAGCTAAATTGAACCAAGCTGAGTGACTTTTAATTATGCAAACAGTACAAATGGATTAAATGCAACTCCCACATTGTTTAGATAACAAGTGAATTTTTAAGAATTTACCACCATTGTACTATTAAGGGGAAATTACTAGAATGTTTCCAAGTAGCTCAATTTTAAACAAGAGATTAGCTAAGTCTTTAAAATCTAGTCTCAATTTTTATTTGGAGGCATGGGGGAAGTGGGAGACAGAGTGATCTGTGTTTTTATTATATGTACACACACACACACGCACGCACATTAAACTTCATCATCCAATGCAATCACAGCTGAAAGACGGCACTGATCTCTGCAAGCGTCACAAGTGGACTTTGTCTCCCCAAGTTAAGAAGCATTCTAGGGTGAAAGAAAATTTGATAGTCTTCTGGTAATCACTGCCAGAAAGCGTGCACGCAAAAATTATCTGATAGCTGAATAGGGTTTAAACATGATAGCTCATGGAATGAAACAAAGGTAGCTTGCTGAACTCACTGCCGAGATTCACATTCCTTTTGGAGATGATAAAGAAAAGGGAATAATTTATATTCCCACCACTACCAGTAAAGCACTGTGCATTAAAAAAAAAACAGACCTACTTACTTTTCTGCGAACTGTGCACCTATGACACATCCAGTCCCCAGGTGGAAGCATCTCCTCACTGAGCGGAGGGTTACTGTAACAAAGAAGAAAGCAGTTCAGCTAGTTGCATTCAGAAGTTAATAGCTTAAAATGGTACGGTATAAAACTACATTCAAACATATTATGCCACTCCTTGTCGATAGCTGAAAACATATGGAAATTCTAGTAAAACAATTTGAATATTGTTAATGTCACCAGGGTTGGGACTGGAAACTCACGAAACGACAACCAGCTCAATAGGAGCTGACATTCTAAAAAGTAATATCATTGCCTGCTTACTCTTCTATCCCAGAGGTGAAAACTTGGTCCAACTAACAACACATGCAAATCTGATACATAAGATCATGGGCTTACTTTCTATTTTACAACTTGAGTGCATAAAACCAGTCTGACATTTCTTTGCAATACTGTTAGGATGGTATGCTGAGATACTGTCCTTCAGACAAGGCCTGCATGATGCTGTGGACTTCATTGTAATTGAACGCTTTTCTGATATGCCAAAATGCTACATGAATTCAAGTCATTTCAGAGTGAAGTGTTCTGATAATGCAGCCCCACCAAATTGAGAGACTGCTAAAAACTGAACAAACTCACTCAATAAACAGAGGTGATATTGAAATTGTGCCATTTTTTTCTCCACTCATCATTACAAGTTGTGATAGTAAACAATCAGAATGCAATTCAGCTGCAAGAACATCCATTTTACCAGACATCCACACATTAATATTTCCAGTAGGGGGTCACTGAATGCAATGACACAAAGGAACAATGGTTCATTTTTCCATTTCCAACTCAAAAAGACTGAAGATAATTTCTGCAAGATCAGCAAACTCAGCAGAGATCAGCAATGAATCTTGCAACTTCTCAGGTCTGTACAGTTCAGCTGGTGGTAGCAGCCTTCCACCTCACAAGATGACAGTTTGCTCCGTGGTGAACAATTCTTAAGCATTGTGTGGTGTGGCTCAGGAGTCCCACTCTAGCATTGCCGTCTCTGCTGCATTTGCTGTAGAGGAAGGCCGCAGGCTTAGAAGGTGCATATTCGCTGGGCTCCGTTTCCTCTGGGCCCTCTTCTCAGTTAGCTGAGCTTTTGCATTTCTGCTCGCCTCTTCTAATGTACTTCCAAATAGTCAGCCTCCAGAGATCATGGCCTTCAACTGTTTCCCAGTTGTTAGTGTCAATGTTCACCATCTTAGTATCGCACTTGCAGCGGAGATATGGACGACCAGGAGGTTGTAAGGTTGTAACCCACTGGCCAGTTCTTTGTGTTGGCTCTAAGGTGAGGTGAGGCTAGGAATCCTGCGGCAAGTAACTCACCACCTGACTCCCCAAAGCCTGTCCACCATCTAGAAGGCACAAGTCAGGAGTGTGATGGAATACTCTCCACTTGCCTGGATGAGTGCAGCTCCAACAACATTTAAGAAGCTTGACACCACCTAGGACAAAGCAGACCACTTGATTGGTATCCCATCCATTCACTCCCTCCACCACCGACAGTGGCAGCAGTGTGTGCCATTTACAAGATCACTGCAGGAACTCACCAAGCTCAGCAGCACCTTCCAAACCCATGACCGCTACCATCTGGAAGAACAAGGACAGCAGATACATGAGAACACCAACACCTGGATGTTCCCCTCCAAAATACACCACCCTGACTTGGAAATATATTGCTGTTCCTTCACTTCACTGGGTCAAAATCCTCGAACTCACTCCCTAACAGCACTGTTGGTGTATTGACACCACATGGACTGCAGCAGTTCAAGGAGGCAGCTCATCACCACCTTCTCAAAGGCAATTAAGGATGGGCAATAAATGCTGGCCTAGCCAGCGACGGCAACACCCAGAATTACAGAATTTTAATGGCACAGAAGGATGTCATTCAGCCCATTGTGTCCGCACAAGCTCTCCAAATGAGCATTATGACTTAGTGCCATTGCCCTGCCTTTTCCCCGTACCCCTGCACATTGTTCCTATTCAAATAATCATCTAATGCCCTCTTGAATGCCTCGATTGAACCTGCCTCTACCACACTTCTAGGCAGTGCATTCCAGGCCCGAACAACTCGTAGTGTGAAGAAGTTCTCTCTCACGTCACATTTGCTTCTTTAGCAAATCACTAAATCTGTGTCCTCTCCTTTTTCCTTTTATGAGTGGGTACAGCTTCTTCCTATCTACTCTGTTCAAGCCCCCTCATGATTTTAAATATCTCTATCAAATCTCCTCTTAGCCTTCTTCTCTCCAAAGAGAACAGGCCCAACCTCTCCAATCTATTTTCGTAACTGAAGTTCCTCATCCCTGGAACCATTCTTGAAAACCTCTTCTGCACTCTCTCTCCAATGTGTTCACATCCTTCCTATAATGTGGCACCCAGAACTGTACATAGTACTCCAGCTGGGGTCTAACGAGTGTCTTATATAAATTCAGCATAATCTTGCTCCTGTACCCTATGCACCTATTAATAAAGCCCAGGATATTATAAGCTTTATTAACTGCTCTCTCACCTTCAATGATCTATGCACATAGACATACTCCCGCACCCCCTTCAAAGCTTCACCCCTTATTTTATATTGTCCATCCATGTTCTTTCTACCAAAATGCATCACCTCACACTTCCCCACCATGAACTTGATCTGCCACCTATCTGCCCACTCCACCAGCTTGTCTATGTCCTTTTGAAGTTCTACACTGTCCTACTCACAGTTTACAACACTCCCAAGCCTTGTATCCCCCGCAAACTTTGAAATTGTCCTCTGCACTCCAAGATCATTAATATTTAATCAGGAAAAGCAAGGGTCCTAATACCGACCCCTGGGGAACTCCACTACAAACCTTCCTACAGCCCGAAAAGTACCCATTGACCATTACTCTCTGCTTCCTATTTTTCAGTCAATTTTGTATCCAAGTTGCTACTGTCTCTTTTATTCCATGAGCAATAACTTCTCAAGTCTGTTGTGTGGCACTGTATTAAATGCCTTTTGAAAGTCCATGTACACCACATCAACAGCATTACCCTCATCGACCTTTTTTGTTACCTCTTCAAAAACTCCAGCAAATAGTTAAACACGATTTCCCCTTTAAAAATCCATGCTGGCTCTTCCTTATCAACCCATATTTTGCCATGTTACTACTAATTCTATCCCAAATAATTGTTTCTAGAATCCTGCCCATCACTGAAGTTAAACTGACTGGTCTGACCCAATGAATGAATAAAAATAACTGGCAGTGCCAGCATTCATTACCCATCCCATATTGCCCTTGCTCGAGTTGGTGAGATGAGCCACCTTCTTGAACCAGTATTTGTGGTGTAGGTACACCCACAGTGCTGTTCTGGGGTTAAGAAGATAGCTGTTACCAAATGCTGAAATATAGACAATTGCCTTTACAACTACTTTATTCCTTTAGATCTAAGAGTTAGGTATATAGCTAAATGTAATGTTATGCATGTTGGTAAGGTCAACATAGAATATTCATCGTTTACAGGAACATGAAAGAAGCTGAGAGTGAAAAAGATCTAGGTGTTATTGTGCATAAATCACTGAAGATTCATGTGCAATGTACAGATACAGTAGCTGAAGCTAACAAGGTATTGGATTTTATTAACAGAACTATAGCATAAATCAAAGGACAATCTTAACACTATAGATGCTACTGGTCAGTCTGCATTTAGAGTACTGACACCCAATTTTGGTCCGTCTGCATGGTGAGTGCTTTAGTGACCTTGGAAAAGGTCTAAAAGAGCGTTACAAAAATCATGCCTGGTTTAATGAGCCTCAGCTACTCAGATAGGCTCAACAACCTTGGTCTATTTATTTTAGAACAATACAGATTTGGAAGCGACCTGGTGAAGGTCTGTAAAATAATTAAATAGCTGGATAGTGTCCCTATTGATAAATTATTGCAGTTTAACAGATTACACTGTCCACTGGCTGGTGTGATGCATGCTAATTCTTTTTGCCATCAATTGGAGGCTGGATCAGTTCTTGACTGGGTCAGAGATAGCATCGTACAGAAGTTAAGTGTCTTTACAGATAAAACTTGGTTCATGAGGCCTCCAGGATTGTTTGATTGTCAAGGGAGTTCACAGAAGAATTTCTGGAAGTTTCTTTTCCCCTTATTCTCCCTAGCGTTTTGTGTTTTTAGCCTCTCCCAGGAAATTACATAGGACATTCGAGCCTACAACTTAGGAGATGGCCATTGAACAGTAAAAATATTTCATGACCCTGCCTCTACTGCTCTCTGGGCCAGAGGATTCCACAGACCAATGACCCTCCTCATCTCCATCTTAAAATGGGAGTTCCCGAACAGTGTTTAGTTATGCCAGTCTGAGCATCAAGGTTGGCTTCATGAACCTACTGGTTGGCTCCTGCACGTGAACTTATGCTTGAAATAAATAATATGGCAACTTTTTCTCCCAAGATTCAAATCTTTCTGCTCCAATTTCAAATATTCATCATCTGGGATTTACAGACATTACAAATGTTCTATTATGGCAAATTTCCATTGCAGATTGCAATGAGCATCTTTTTAATTTACATGTAACTATATACTAAAATAGTGCAGGTCAGCAATAAGTGAGTTTAATTTACACTACTAAACACACACCACCTGTACGAAAAAACATTAGTGCTTTTTGCCCTTAGAATGCTTTTTAAAATGTGAAACTGAGCAATCTAAATTAAATTTCACTTAAGCAATCTCTAACTGTTCAATATTAATCTTCCTTGCAGGCAAATATACAATTTCCACTTAATTTTGATAGACAAGCAATTTAGATCCAAGTTACTCAACAGTATGCCTTATTCAATGCAGTGAATCATTTTACTCTTGATAAGCTAGACAAACAATCTGTATAGATGGCCAAAAAAATCATTTGTACAGCTGAACAGCACTGTGCACATTCAACTTATTGTCTGTCACACAGTCACTCAGGAAATGTATTACAGATTTAAATTCATCAGCCATCCCCCCTTGCATGAAAGGATCATTCTGCCCAAAAAAATGCTAAACTGATGAGTGTCAAATAGTCTCACCCTAGCCAGGGTGTATACAAGGTCCTGTTCTGGATCTGCAACTCATATCTTTTATAGTTGTGGTGGTGGCAGAAGCAATCAGGGGACAGATGCAAGGGTGTTGACAAAAATGATAAGTAATTCAAATCAGGCAATCCACATCAGGCAGAGAAGGAAGAACTAGAAAAAGTTTCGCACATAATGGCTGAACTACGAAGGATGGAAACATACTGAAAGCACTGACTTTGTGCAACTTCCACAAATTTAATCTTATGTTTAAAGACTGACTTTTGAGGGCAGCAGATACTACTTTCTCTATTAGTCATCACAACACTAAAAACATATGCTTTAAAGTCTACTCTAGGGAAGCCCTTCATCCACAACATGGCCAAACTAAGTATATGCACCCTTTCTTTGCTTGGTAGTTCCTTGGGGAAAGGTTGCTGTCTAAGACCTTTCTGCCATATGCAACGAGGGGCTGGGAATTGCATAGACCCCTCGGGCTGCATGGCTCACAATGAATGTATGTAGTGAAAACTAAATGTATCATAATTGTATTGAAGCATCTCAGAGTGCAACATGAACTATGTAGATAACTTGAACACCATTGCACTGACTGTAAAAACAAAAAGCTAAAAGCTACTGCGGATGCTGGAAATCCAAAACAAAAACAGAATTACCTGGAAAAACTCAGCAGGTTCTTCTCCACCGATGCTGCCAGACCTGCTGAGTTTTTCCAGGTAATTCTTGTTTTTGTATTGCACTGACTGTAATGACCATACTAAAATGTCTGTAATGTTCGTGATCTATGTGGAAAAGTCGAACATGATCGCATTTTTTGTGATGGCCATTTTGAAATGTTTTGTAATGTTCTTTCAGATATTTTATGAATAAAGTATATTTTTCCAAAAAAAAAGTTTTCAACCAGCTCAAAAGCATTACTAAATAAATCCCAGTATCTATTTACCCATTCACCACCAAGCAGCAAATTTATCATTAGTTTTAATAGGGAACATCTTTGGTCCCACCCATTCATAGGCAAGGCTGTGCAACACTAGAAAAACAACAGTTTATTTTGAAGGGATTCAAATGCTGGCAAACAAGATGAAAACACCTCAACAATTAAACACAATGTACCAAGTCTTTTAAAAGTCTGTGTAAGAACATAATGCCAGAATCTAATGCTGGTGCTGATATCAACCAGTAGCAGCATGAAGTGGGACAATGAAACGACAACGAAGTATTAACAAGTGTCAGCACATGCCGCTGTAGAACCTAACACCAAAAAACACACTATTTAAATCAGAACAACAAAAAGACTAGTTTTAATGAATAATGATAAAGACAAGAACAAGACTAAAAGACAAGACCTTCTTGAAACCAAAAAAAACACAAGAACCTCCCATTACAGTGAGACCATCCATGCTGTGCACAAAGAAACCAATTCCCCAAAAAACAAATATAGTAATACCTCCTTCAATCAAACAATGAAGAATGGCATTGAGATTGAAAGACAAAGCTTCTCAGGCCTCGAGGACTTGTAAAATTAGATTCTAAAATCAATCTAAATTTATCAAAATCCAGTTAGAAAGCAGCCTTTGCCCTTCTTCCAGCTCTTTCAAGCTCCAGGAATGAAAGTCAAAATCAGTTTTGTATACAAGCATGCAAAGAATGAACTGGCAGGGGCTTTGTGTGATGGATCAAAGGAGCTGCATTTTACTCAGCCAAAGCCATACACCCGCTTTAGATCACACAAAGCATTTCAGGTTCTTGAGCCGACTACTCAATCTTTGTAGACATACAATTCTCAGCCTACAATTTATAAAACCCAAAAATATATAAACAACATTTTCCATTAGTCGGCTGACCAATATCAGAAGATAGTAATTCGCACAGCATAAATCTATTCCCCAACTTCCAACGGAATAAAATGGAAACATTTCGTCATACACAATCAGCAAGTTTGTTCCCTTTTTAAAATAAAAATCAGAGAAGCCTGAAAAGAGTCATTTGACAAGATTTTCTATACAGGTTCATTACTTATTGATCTCTAATAGAGATAGAGCCAACTTAGGTATATAAAACAGAAGGATTTACACGTTTGGTAAATTACATAATCAGACTTTTCTAAAAGAAAAAGTAAATATTTTCCATGTGGACTGTGGCAATAAATAAGTGGTTTATATATACGGACAATATATGCAAACTTGTATGTTAGAGTCAAGTGCAGCAAAATACAGCATCACAAACAGCTCATCATCGTGATCTAGCCAGCTTCTTTTCAGACATTCTAGCAAACACAAAAACCACTCCACCTGCTGGTTAATACACTAAAATGCAGGAAACACAATTTTAGTTTGGAAAAAGGAACTTTTTTTTGCCTTAATTTTGAAGATTTGATACCACATAAAATCCCGTTGTGTGGTGAAATACAGGCAAAGAAACCAAATCTTCCTAAGCCATCTTCGCCTCCTCCTACAATGCAACTTTATTTCTGTCTGAAATCAAACCAATAAACTGCTTACAAGTTCTTAAATACTCCAGGTAGGTCTTTATAACAGCATAAACAATTGTTCATGTATATAACAGATAGTGACATTTACTTTCCTTAAAAGATGAAATTGACGTCTCATTAAATAGTGAAAACAGGGGTTGGGGGCGGGGTGGGCGAAAAAGGAAAACTAAGAAAAATCAGGTCAGCCACAATAACCACTCAGTTGACCCTCTTTTAAAACAGACTCATAATAGAGTATTGGATGACAGAAATTAAGAATTCCTTTGATCCATTCCACAATCAAATAATCCATCTATACTAACAAACTTGGATGAGATACTAGAAGGGAGAAAAGGTAGGTAGATGCAGGGAAGAAATGAAGTCTTAAAATCGACTTACCATAACATGGCTGGTGTCTCCCAAAGGGCCTGATATCTGAAGCTTCAGTGGAAAAAATATTCCATCGCTAAATCAATGCTTTTAAAATCAGTTGCAGGTAGGATGGTGAACATTTCTATGTGAGCCTTCAAATCTATGTTTGATGTACAAGACCTCCACACTTCCCCCACCCCCTCAAAAGACCTAACTAAGTTTATTATGCTAAAACATTCTCACTCTTGGCCCATTCTTCCTTCATCTCAAGTTCACAAAGCAAAACTGACTACAATTCTGAGGCAAGTAACTCGATTCCTGACTCCCAAAGCCTGTCCAGACAACATAAGTCAGGAGTTTGATGGAATATTCTTCACTTGCCTGGACAAATGCAGCTCCAACAATACACAAGAAGCTCAACCACTTCCAGGAGAGAGCAGCACGCTTAATTGGCACCTTAAACATCTGTTCCCTCCACCACTGGTTCCCTCTACCAGTGCCAGCAATGTGTACTATCTACAAGACATGCTGCAGCAATTCACCAAGGCTCTATTCATAGCACCTTCCAAACCCAGGACCTCTACCACCTAGAAACACGAGGGCAGTAGATGCATGGGAACACCATTACTTGTAAGTTCCCCTCCAATCCACACATCATCCTGACTTAAATACAGTGCCATCCCTACACTGTCACTGGGTCAAAAACCTGGAACTCCTTTTCTAACAGAACTGAGTGCACCTATACCACAGAGCATAGATCGAAAGTGGTTCACCAACCACCATTTCTCAAGGACAATTAGGGATGGAGAATAAATGCCAGCCAACACTCATATCCTATGATTGAATTTTTAAAAAATTCAATTCATGCTGGGCTCAAAAAACTGACCTTTGATTAAAACTGAAGTAGTAACATGTAGAGGAGGGAGGGGTTCAGATCAAATGAAATTTGGCAAATGCTGCATCTTTAGAAGAAATACACAGTAACAGAGGATACCTGGTTCTATGAGTCATTACCCAAACTTTCCTGGCCTTGTCCCAAAAAAAACACAGGCACATTAAACCATCTACACTCCTAGTTAAGCTAGCAGATAGTCATTGAAATTCCTCTGGTTAATACCAAAAGGCATCCAATCAATTTGTTGGGAGTACAAAACTAAGTGCACATGTCTCAGGACAAATCAGTTATTAAAATGCATTCAAAACTATATATATATATAAAAAATAAACAAGCCAGCAGAAATCTTCATCTAGAGAACAAAATTGTAAATGAATGTTCTTGTTGGAAATGCCTAAAGTTACCAGGCTATTTTGTTTCTTCTTAAAATAACAAGCAGCCACATAAATTAGTAGACAGGCATTTTTAAAGCCTGCTTAACACACAGACAAGGGAACAAAGCTTTAAATTGGGTACCACACTTCAGAATGCTAATGGGTCTGGGGAAGAGAATGAATGAGGATCTGTCTGTCCCTTTGGTGGGTCACAGAAAAGATGCTTAATGCATCAAGCACACGGATTGGAAACTGTCTCTTCAGCCTGTCAAATATATTCCCTTGTTTCTTTGAAGGTGGTGTAGTGGTACCAATTTCTATTATATTCCATGTCAAAGCCAACTGCAACAGCCATTAGACTGACAAATAGTATCTGCTACCAATTTGTTCACCTTGAAGCCTTTTAGTGACCATTTGTTTGCAAGGAGGCATTTATCAATGAGCTGCAGCAATTGAGTAGGAGAGGTAGGGTCTATCTGGATGGATGGATGGAAGAAGATGAGTTTAAAAGGCCTTCCTCAATTGTAATTATCTTGTAATTTTCAAAGGTGCAGGAATGAGGAAGATGCATTGTGTCATAATATGTTATTTATCTTCATTCCATTTATCACTGGTTATACCCTGTATGCCAAAAAGAGAAGATAGTGTTCAATCCTGCAGAGCTTGCTGGGCTATTTTAAATTTGGTATGCATTCAAAGTCCGAATTTGTTTTACATTTCCTAAATGGATAAGTATGCAACATCCTACTAACAAATTTTGAATAAGGAGCACCAGATGAACTCACATTTATACAGTTACACAAAAACCAGGAAAATTAGACCACTGCACTAGATGGGACCTCTGATACAATGTGAAACATTTATTCCTCAAGCTAACATATGGTGAGATTTGGACATGCCTTAGTTTCATGACATATTCATTCACAGACATACTGAAACGGGAAAAGTTTGCATATAAATGGACTGAAGGCTGCAAGTTGATTTTTCATGCACAATGACCAATCATGGTAATGCAAATCCATCGCACCTTCTGGAGATGTGAACAAACACAAGAATTACTGAAGCACTTTATAACATCAATGCACTGCTTTAAAAAAAAGTAGACTTACAAAATGATTCAATGTAAGCACTCTGATTTTAGGGTTAAGTCAGATAATTAATCCCCATATAAAAACTGGCATACTGTAGCTCTGCTGTGATGTACACAACTGCTTTCCCCATTTTGAACAAGAAATGTTTTAAATTCTCTCTACACCAATGGGCACAAATGGCACCTACAGGAACCTGCACTGAAGAGATGGCCGAGTGATTTGCACCGAGAAAGAAGCATTCAGGAAGAAGTTAATCAAGTACATCAATTCCTTTCAGTATTACACCCCAAAGGCGATCAAGAGTTTATTTCATGTGTTCCTTAAAAAATAATTTTGCAAATAAATCCCAAAATACTGCAATTATAAACATTTGTTTTCACTGGGAAAAAAGTGAAATGACTTGCAAATGATCACCCAGGCTATCGGGAGAAAAAGAATGAAACCCAATCAGAAAACTGTAGTGAAACACCATAGATGAAAATATGGCAACTCTGCATATACAGCTCTTACATACGCCATGACAAACATCATGACATAAGGAATTTGCAAATTTAAACTAAATGGATAAAAAACAGACATACCTTGCAGTGCAAGGAGCATTGTGAAAACTCTTCTCAATTCACAAGCTTTAGAACTGATTGCCAAAATCCTGCAGAGCAACACTGGAGCTAGTTAATTTGGGGAAAAACTGTGCGCTGCAGGCTGAAAGCAGTGGATATTCAATTACATTCCTATGTTAGCATAACATGCTGCGCCTTCCACAATGCCAAATCTGAGTGTTGGAACCATTTTGTCTGTGTCGACGCAATAAGAATTCCTATCCATTATTGTTATGGCATATATCAATATCTTCCCTTCTCCATAAATATCTGTTAATCTGTCAGTAAGAGAATTGAAGTCTCAGCTACAGTGCTGATAACCTGAAAGCCTTTTATACAAGTGACATTATGCAAAGGGTTTCACGAGGGTGAGGAGGAATAGGGAAAAGATTGGAAGAAAATGTTGATGCAGTAATCATGGATTCTGATGTAAATACTTTAATGGGAGACACTCTCTCATCATCTGAGGTAGGAAATAGTTTTTTTTAAAGAGCAAAATACAGAATATCTTAGAGCAGGGGCTCTCAAATTGAGCTGCAGATGAGATTTTGGGATCTCCGAGCTCCGAGGCAGCACTGGTGACCATGGAGCTTGGAACTGAGTTTTGACAGCTGCAAGGCCCCTTTAAACATTGGGTTTTTTTTGCGGTGGTGGTCCTGGCTTAATTGTCCGGTCTCCGAAGCCCAATTGCTGCTACAACCACAGCCCGTGAAAAAAAAAGGGGGGTCTTTGCTTTTTCCAGAGCAAGCCCAGCAGTTTTAAATACCATCCCGTCCCCCACCCTCCCACCTCCACAGTCAACAAATACTTTCCTCATATAAATACTTCCCTCACCCTGGCTGAACAACTCTCAACACCACCGCCACCACCCCCCGCCCCTCCATCCAACCCATCCAATTTTTCACTGGGGTCACACAAAGTCTGAGGCTTTAAAATGGAATTACATTAAGAAAAATTTGGGAAGCACCACCCTAAACACAGATTTTACCAGGAGACATGCATATTGATAGACAATATTTGCATCACTCCGTAATTCACTATAGGTTTAAAAACAAGTACTCGATTAAAATTGCAAAGTGTGCAAATCAATGCTCAAATCTGTTGAGGGCAACAGTATTTGAAATCAAGGCGAGCCCCAAATGTTAACACTGTCCTCTGCTTTCATCTTTGTTCTAATTCTCAAGCTCAAACTGAAGTTTCTCGTTGTTGGCATCCTTCCATCTACGAAAGATGATGGACACACAGCAAACAATCCATTTGGGTGGGGGGGGGGGGGTTTCTTATTTGGTGCATCTTTGCTGATGGCTGTTAGCCAGTGACATTCATGCACAAACCAATCACACTACATTTCCAAGCAGAAGATACTACATAACTACTACTTCTCTATGGGGCTCCTTTAGCTCTCGGTACACAAGCCAAAAATTTTATCACACACCTTTAGGGGTCAGCCTTGCCTCAGCCGTAACATTCAACGCCACTTCAGAAGCTTGTGGGTTCAAGGTCCACTTGACAGACCCGAGCACACAACTTAGGTCAACAATTCAGTGCAGTTTTGAGGGAGTGCTGCATAGTCAGAGGTGTTGCCTATTGGACGAGATAGTCTACCAAAGCCCAGTCAGTACTCCCACTTAAAAGATTTAATGGCATGATTCAAATAGAAGCAGGGAGCTCTTCTGTGATCTGATCAAACTTAATGCCTTCATGAGCATCATTAAAATATCTCAATTATCTTGCTGCTGTTTGAGAGACTGTCATGCAGAGGTTGGCTGCTGCATTTCCCTATTACAATGGTGACTCCACTTCAAATGTATTTCATTGGCTGGGAATGGCAGTGAACGAGCACTTATTGTTAAAAATAGTATCTCCATTGTATATTGAAGAAACTGATGAAAATAGATTTTATTAAATAAAACTCAATCTTCATGTGACAAATACAGACTTTTACACAGATTTTTGCAGAGTTGTAAACATGCTTGTGTGTGTCAGGAAGCTCCACATTGGGCCAATGTAATAGCTCCCATTGCTTTCATTGGTTTCCAACACCCTTCCCAATGATACCACTGCTAATCTGCTTCAGCAACAAGTCCAAACCCAGTCGAACTCCATGCTAGATGGAAAAATTAATGTTTGGCTGTATTTTGCTTTCAGGGTGGAAGAGTATTTTGAAGGAATAAGTGCTCTAGATTTTCCTTGTCTTTTAATGCTTCAATTTTGACAAGCTACAGTACTTCAACAGACTCAAGAGAGTAGCAACATAAACATTTCCTCTGATGTACATGAGATCTACACAGAAAATTTCTAAATCATGGTTGTAATTTATTGACTTCAGAAATCATCAGATCATGAAAGTTTTGTGCAAATTCCCGACCCCAAATTTAAAATATTATGGACCATATATTTTAAACTCAAGTTTTAATATTGTTTAAACATTCGTATAATTAACAAAAAATTTCAGATATCTATACAATCTTGCCTTGGGATGTCAAAGCATGCACATTTTCCCACATGACAATGCTGACAGCCTTTATACAATTTATGCACATACAGAATTTTTATTCTTCCATAATTAGCAGACAGCATGGAAGAAACTAAGGTGCACTTTT
Organism: Cetorhinus maximus; assembly: GCF_964194155.1. Taxonomy (NCBI): domain Eukaryota; kingdom Metazoa; phylum Chordata; class Chondrichthyes; order Lamniformes; family Cetorhinidae; genus Cetorhinus; species Cetorhinus maximus. Next base: position 96,426 of record NW_027597018.1, read on the forward strand.
GAAACTAAGAAGCACGTAATGGAAAACATCAAGAATTTGGGTGTTCAGCAGCAAACATTGGGAGATATGAGAGCTAGCGATGAATCTTGACTATGTCACTGCCAACTTTAAATTGGAAGATTTAGAATGACATAGCTTTTCACTTAGTAAAACAAGTCAGTTCCATTTGCCATAAAATGGCACACCAGGGACTAATACAACTATAATTAGAGATCTACTTCTACAGGTCGGGGAACGCCTCACTGCTTTCTCAAGTCACTTTTCCAGCAACAAGTACACTTAGTCGGGGAAGCAGGAAGTAATAAGTATTTTTCTTCAATGAGCTCAGCAGTGGATTCAACTGGGTAGTACTATTTTCATGGGGAGGAAGTAAATAAAAGAAGTGGACATTAAAGAATGGATTTATTCTAACTTCTTCATAAAAGTCCTAAACTCACATGACTCTGCAGTACAGCCTATCCAAATGTCAGCCTACCATTTCCAAAATAGGACTTTGACAGTTTAAACAAACTGCGCATTCCAAATTCCGTTAAACTTTAGCAAATTCAAGTTTACAGAGTCTTAACCTTCATGAATTTACACAAAACTACCACTGAACAAATACAACTTTTCAGCTTATTTTTAAATTGTTTATTAAACTGATTTGCATAAAGCATACGAGAGAGCAATTTATTTTCTATTCTACTTGCTTTTCTCGACGGGAGTTTGGAGAGAGCGGGGGGGGGAGGACAAACAGAAAAGCACTCTGATTTTTCATTTTTCCCCTACGTACACTTGCTCTAGGCAATGGACAACAAGCAAAATGGCTTGAATGCAAGTTAATCAACTCTCTAATTTACCCCCTTATTAGGTCATCATCTATCCACTTATACTAAATGAATAATTTTGGCTTCTGGCAGTGAACAATTGAAAGATATAGATTACATTTGTAACTTGTGGAATTTCACAAGATGAAATACTAACTCATGACAGAGCTTAATTATTTAAAGGTAACATTTTAAATAAAAGTATACCTTACATTGGGATCTTTAGGTCAAGTTTCCTGAAATGCAAAGGCCTCATACAAGAACAAAGTTACCAGAAATCATATTATTTGGAACTGTACGAGCATGGCTGTACAGATGAGCTTGAGCACCTCCAAAAACATCCACTATACAAGTAGTCAAATTTTAGAAAAACTTTTCATTGCTATACAAGTACTTTTATCTATAAAAGACAGTCAAGCAATGTACAACCAATTTGTTGGCCGGCATAATAAATCAATCACAAGACGCAGTATCTCACTTTAAATTAATACAACGCTAAATATTTTAATATAGCTTGCATTTAAAATGTTTATACTGATTCCAGTGAGGTCATGCAGCTGCAACCAATCTGTTACATGTGCAGGCACAAGCAAGGACAATCAAAAAGGAGAGAAGGCTCTAAAAATATCAGTAATAATACAAAGGAAAAACACCATAAAAGATACCAGTATAAAATGTTTACCTTGATTCAACTGTTCTACGTCAAAAAGCCAAGCAGTTAGTCTAATAGTGTATTTTACGACAACTGTGTTGTAGTCTGGGTAAAGTGATTTCCAAGCACTACTCTCCTGTTACTAATAGGGCATAAGAAACGGGAGCTAGAGTAGGCCAGAGAGCCCCCTCAAACCTGCTCCAGCATTTTCAATACTCGATAAAATTTTGGCTGAACTGACATCAACACCACTTTCCTGACCTATTTCTCGGTTTCCTTTAGTGCCCCAAAATCTCAGTCTCTGTCATGAACTATACTCAACAACTGAGCATACACAGTCCCCTGGGGTAGAAAAATCCAAAGATGTGCAACCCTTCAAGTGAAGAAATTTCTCATCTCAGCGCTAAATAGCCTACCTGTGCCTTATCCTGAAACCATGTCCCCTAATTCTAGACTCTCCAGCATCTGCCCCGTCAAGTCCTCAAAAAATGTATCCGTTTCAATGAGATAATCTCCTATTTGGCTCATTCTACTCAATCTCTCCTCATATGAAAGACCTCTTATCCCAGGAATCAATCTAATAAACTTCTGTTGCACTGCTTAATCTTTCCTCTGCAACCTCTGTGGCCCCCTCACAGGTCATATACCCCCATCTTTGTTCCCATTTGTCTAGTTGCAAAGAACTGTTCAGAGTGCCTCCTTATTCATTATGGGCTACATTTATAGGTGACAGAATTTAGAATCATGGGTATTTACTAGGCCTAGATTCTCTGGAGTTTAGAAGAATGAGATGTGATTTAATTGAAACATAACATTAAGGGACATGGCAAGGTAAAATCTGAGAAAATGTTTCCATGAACATGGGGACACCATCTCTGAATAAGGATTGAGATGAGGAGAATTTTTTCACTCAAAGGGTTGTTAATCCTCCTTGAATTCATGTCACATGCACATCCCTAGTTTTCATTGCTCTACCACTGGCACCTGCTGCCTAGCCCATAAGCTCTGGAATTCCCTCTGCAAATCACTCTGCCCCTCTCTCCTCAGGCATTCCTTAAAACTTACCCCATTGAACAACCTTTTAGCTTCCTGTGGCCCGGTGCCAAATTTTGCTTGATAATGTCCCTGTGAAGCACCATAGAACATTTTACTATGTAAAGGTACTATCTAAATGGGAGTTGTTACTGCTAAATGAAACAATACACTCTGGCCCAATTTGAATTAGCTGATCATTATTTAAGTTTCATAAACGTGAAATAATTCAGGATTGGTTATTTATCTCGAAACACAACTAGAACACAATTTTTAATACAATCTCTCAGAATTCTTAGCAGATTAATTAAGGAATTCCATCACATCTTTCTGATTGTTCCTCAATCTAGAAGCCTAGATCCATCAAGTTGGTTATCAAGATTGCATTACAGATTACCTTAGCTTCCTTTTTAGAAGTTCGAGTACATTGCAAACACGAGAGAAAGTAGTTTATAAAGAGCTGGCTTTTTTGGTATTTGATTTTCTGGTTCCAGGGGGAAAAAAACAAATTTGTCTATTGGCTTGGTAGTACAGAACTTGAGTATTGCTGAAAAAAGGAGGCATGTTATCGAAGCTTTTTGCCTTACACTCAGCAGAGCAGATATTCTTGCAAGAGCCCCAGTTAAAAAGTGGCAGCCTGGAGTGTGAGGCAGAGAAGTAGAGTTTCCTTCAGAAAGGAAAATAAAATCATCTGCCCGGAGGACAAGCAATGAGAAAAACCCAATCTATCTTTATGGACAAAAGACAATTTATTGATCAGTAAAAACGGAAACCAGCACCAAGGCTCCATTTGAGCTGGTTGGTAATTTACAGTGCCTGAATTCCAGCGAAACAAAATGAACTACGCCAGCTTAAAAACAGCTGAGCATACATCAGAATCAACCATCAATTTGAAATTTAGCCAACCCATTAAATACAAGCTGTGATAACACATTTTCAAATAACATTAGTCAAATTAAAACACTATGGTAAGTTTCGTTGCAAAATATCTAGTCCCTACATTTGTCCAAGATTGTAATCTTGGAGAGATGCCGCTTCACCACACTTAAAAGTTCGTGTAGCCAAATGCTTTTGAGATCCCCGATATTTGATATGTATTTAGCCTCATATTTGGTGATTATTGCTAAATATACAACACTCAATTCATTAGCAATTAACAATAGCATTTATTAATTAAACTTACACAAGTTAACCAAATTCAATATATTGCTGAAAGGCATTATGTCATCTAAATAATTTAATTCTCTTTTAAGCACTGATTGCTACTGGAACTGGTTGCCTCAATACTGTTAATCATATTTTCAACAACTATAAAAATATGCATATTACCTTCAAGCAGAAGCTAAAATATCTTTTTAGGTTCCATGAGAACATAGGTCTAGTTAACAAATTAACATGTTATCTAGTTATGTAACAACTTTTGATGTATCCAAAAGGCTTCAAAAACTCACTAAAATTACCTAGCAGGAAATGACAACTGCATTGGCTAACTTAACAAAATTGAACAGGAAGTGCTGACAGAAAATTGATCATACAAGGAAGTATGGTTTGCAGCCAGGAAATGAACACCCAATAACGTCAAAAATGAAATCTGAGAAGGCCACGCCCAACTGCTGGTAGAAAAAACAGCAGTTACGCTTCTCTCCTCTTCCACATCCCCTTGCATGATACACTGACCAAGCGGATGGACAAACAATATGAGATACTGAAAAGTACTTACTCCTAGAAGTTCCTAGTCTCTAATCAATGCAGGCAACATCACTGGGCAAAATTAATCACAAAGCCAGAACACTGAAGCATCAAGCAGTCTTTCAAATTCACTTGGGTAAATATAGTTACAGGACTGCACAGGTATAGTTATTACTCTGGCATACATTTTTGTACACAGCCCCTCACTTTATTTAATACACGTTGTGCAGAGAGCGTAATGTAAAAAAAAAACTCGACATTTGATTCGTTATGACTTCCAAATGCAATACTGCAACATGCAATTTATAATACTCAAAAAGAAAGATGCTAAAACCATCGTATCACAGAAGACTTCCGTTCATGAAAGTCTGTGAGGCGGTACGGTTTGGATAGTATTTGGTCAGACACATTCACACAGCATCAATATTGCGTTCTAAAGGCAGGAACTGACACACAAAACCTTGCTGCTTTTAATCACGAGAACCCACCCGTTAGTTCATTGCAATCTCCAGTTGTTTTACTCACTATTGTACCGAATATAAATAAACCTAACCAGGAGGCTATTGATATCAAGCAAGAAGGGAAGCACGCAGAACTTTTACTGCCTTGCATTGGAGCTCAATATGGCTCATTACAAAATCCAATCAATTCAAGACCCAAAATAACCATTTACAACACAAACTGATAATTTGCAAACTTTTCCAAATCACTAGCTTGATCTGCAGATTGAAGAGCATAGGATCATTTAGACAAAACAATGAGGTCTTAGATAACCTTAGGTTAACAGTCTAGAGTAATGGGGAGCACGTAAAACTTTTGTATAACGTCCATTTGAATGGTGAAAACCAGATGTTAAATAGTTTATACAGTGTGGAGGATGAGGTGGCCAGAATAACATTGAAAGTCAATTCCAGAAGTGACAGGCATTGATCAAGATTTTGGCAGCAGATGGGCTGAGGAAGTGTTGGAGACGAGTGGCGTTCTGGAAATGGAAGTTGGCAGTCTTTGTGACGTTGAAAACATGGGGTCATGTTATGACATGGCAGATGATGTATGCCAGGTAGACCAAATCCACAAGGGAAACCTGGCCACGCTATCACAACGGTTTTGCAATTTGCATTTATTATGAGAAGGTGTGTGCACTGAATTCAGAAGTAATGAGTCCATTAAGGCCGTTTTAAAAATTAAATTCGAACACTTATTAAAAGAAAATATTTCAAGCACACACATAAGACTACAATTACTTAATACTTTAACAAATCCTGAAATTCCTAATTAATCTCACTCTAAATTACACCCCCCTTTAAGGCAACAGTCCAAAATAGATTTTAAATTTAAAAAGCAAGCCAGCAAGTTACCACAGTAACCACTTGACAGTGGAATTCCAAAAGCTTGTCTCCAACTTTAGTTACTGGACACAGCAGACTTATGCACAAATGGCTGGAGACTTCCCGAAGGCGGTTTCACACACTCCTGTTAGATCTTACATGGCTCCCCCAACACAGCCTTTCATTCTCCTTTATATATGTTTCTCTCTCTTTAATATGTAAAGTCTATTGTTCCATATATCTTTTGAAATGTTCTTTTCCCATAATACAAAAACTTTCATGTTGCCAATATTGTCAGTAACCTTTGGGAAAAATAAGCACACTACTTGGCCTGGATTATCTAGTTAGTTGTAAACATTCTAACATCCCTTTGAAATCCAAACTACTCCTGCACTTCCCTAAAAATGCAAATTCCCTTCACATCTTACATGCTAATCTCAGCCATGTTTACTCATTAATATTTCAAGTGCACTTCTACACCTAACTTTTGATAATTTCAAGCTTGCAGTCTACCTAACTCCAAATGCAATTAAATCACACAGACAGAGCCACCTACACTCACACCCATAAACCTACTGACAATAAACCAGAATATTATGAACATTGTTATACTTCCGTAATAGTCAGAACATTTAATCTTTTGAGAGGAGAAAAAAGGAAACAGTTGTTTATTGTAATGCCCTTTCCTTTTTTCACATGATTTGTACTCAGTCTAGATTGGCTTTGTTGGATTATGATGCCAGAATGACTCTCAAGCAAATGTGTTATTTTCCCACATTAAGGTTGCAAAGGTAAATAAATAAATATATTCTCCTTAAGAAAATCTTATTTCTATCATAACCTTAATCTGTTCAAAGGTAATGAAAATCTTAAGAAGGGCATAATATACAAGTCATTACAATGAGTATAAACTTTAGAAATGTTATATACTTTTGAAGTAAAATTCTTTACTTTTTATTTATTTCAATAGGTCCTATCTGGTTTCTTTGCATCCTAGAATGCAAACATAACTCCTGCTCTTTTCCTCTATTGCAAGCTGCATTCCGAAATCCATTCCCTTGTCTCTTCCACCCTCTATCTCCAACAAGTGCAAGGAGTTCATGGATTTCTTTTGTCACTAAAATTGAAACCATCCAATCAACTGCCTCTGCCACTTCCCTCTTTCCCTAGCCCACCAGGACAACTTCCTCTAAAGCTACCCCTCCCCCTTAACCTGTACTTTTCACTAGTTTCTGTCTGAGCCCATCTTGTGTCTGAGACCCAGCTCCTGCTCTCCCAACCCTAATCTCACTGAACTCCTGAAAACCCAACTTCCCTTCCCATATTAGCTGACATTGCTAATTGTTCTCACTCCTCAGGTTCTGTCCCTCTCTTCTTGAAATCTGCCATCGTCAGCCCGCCTCTCAAAAAAACCCATAAGCTCACTATTCTTGAAAACTAACACACCATCTCCAACCTCCCTTTCCTCTCCAAAGTCCCAGCATGTGTTGTCACCTCCTAAATCCATGCCCATCTTTCCTCGAAGGTTTCAACCCCTCCAAATAGGTTTTCAGCCCTGCAACATTACCAAAACAGCTAAGTCACAAATGACATCCAATGTAACTGTGACAAAGGCAAACTATACCGTCTTGTCCTTCCTGACCTATCTGCAACCTTTGACATGATCCTTTTCCAACAACACTCCGCTATTCAGCTGGGTGGGACTGAATGTGCCAGGCTCAATTCTTATCTAAATATAGCCAGAGAATCACTTGCAATGGCTACTCTTCCCACTCCCACATCATTACCTCTGGTATCCACGGACCAATCCTTGGTACCCTCCTATTTCTCAACTACATGTGCTCTTCAGTGACATGATCTGAACACACACCAGTTTCCACACATATACTGGTGACACACAGCTTTACCTCACTAACAACTCTCAACCCTTCCACTGCCTCTAAATTGTCAGTCTGCTTGTCCAATATCCTGTACTGGGCGAACAGAAATTTCCTCCAATTAAACATTGGGAAGACAGAAATCATTGCCTTTGGCCCCCTCCAACAAACTCTGTTCCCTTGTCACCGACTCTGCCCCTCTGCCCAGCAAGAGCTGAGAGACTGAACAATTCTGCTCACAACATCATTATATTCGACCCGAAGAGGAGCTTTCAACCACATATCTATGCCTTCATTAAGATTGGTTCCTTACACCTCTAACATTGCTTGACTCCACCCCCTGCCTCAGCTCTTTTGCTAACAAAACTCTCATCCAAGCCTTTGTAACCTGCAGACTTGACCATTCTAATGCATTCCAGGCCAGCCTCCCGCATTTTACCCTCTGCTGCCTGTGTCCTAACTCACACCCAATCCTGTTTACCCATCACCCCCGTTCTTGCTGACCTACACTGGTGCCCAACTAAGCGCCATCTTCAATTTTAAAGCTCTCATCCTTGTTTTCAAATCTGTCCAAGGCCTGGACTTCCCTATCACTAATCTCCATCCTTACAAATCTCAGATTATGTGCTCAAATTCCAGCCTCTCACAAAGCCCTGATTTTAATTGATCCAGCACTGGTGACCGTGCTTTCAGTTGTCAAGGCCTCAAGCTTAGGAATTTCCATCATAAACCTCTCCACCTTGCTCATTTTCCTCCTTCAAGATGCTCCTTAAAACTTACACCTTCGACCAATCTTTTGGTCATCTGCCCCAATATCTCCTTATGCAGCTTATTTTGTTTCATAATGCTTCTACGATGGGCCTTGGGACGTTTTATCATGTTAACGGTGCTATAATAAATACAAGTTGCTGTTGTTCTATTCCCAAAGATTCCAAGTTACATCACATGTCTTGGAACACTAACAGTAGACAGTAATGCCATCAACGTGCAAAAATACATTGTTTGCAACAAATTAATAAGCACAGAATATATATTAATCAACTTTTTCCCCTCTGACTACAGACACAAACTCTCAATGGAACACAGGGCCGCCGAAAGTAATTTTCTAGCACCAAGCAAGCCTTTATTTTGCATACCTACACCGCTAATGCACAACCTGTTACCATAGGCCACACGTAGCCCCCAATTCCTGGTGCCCTCAAAAGTCCAGGTTACAGAATCTTATTTGTGCTTATATTTTTATTGTGTGCCAGTAGCTTGGAAATGGCTGGTTTCAGCCTTTTTCATCATGTGGATAAATTTTAAAATCAGATCAGCAAACTCCATCAGTATCAACAAGCTGAGACACATAAAAATTCATGGCAGCATGGACTTAAACTTTATATGTGGCCTCCAATACCCCACAGTATAGAGTCATGAGGCCAACAAAAAAATTGAGATTCGTGGTCTAGATAGGAGCTGCTTTCATGCTGGACGTAATGTGGTGCTAGCACTCTTAACATGTGCCCTTAGCAAACCTTGGAACCAAGATGCACAGTATAAAAACAGCCAGAGGGTTACTCGTAGGCAGGCTGTAATATGAAGGAGGGCAATCAAGTGAAGGCGGAAAGAGACAGCAAGATTGGGGAAAATAGGCTTCAAAATAATAAAAAGAAATCTCTAGACCAGGCCAAATGATGTGGGAAACGAAGCCAATTCCAGCACTCTTACCATTTCCACAAACTTTAGTTCTGTTATGTCTCAGCACCACACTATTCAGTGTATTAATACACAAAATGAGGAGAAGTGCTAATCCAGGTCAAAGCATGTAGTTGGGTGTTCTCCAAGTGCAAAAATGAAAGCAGCCAAATTAAACAAACAGTAAATTTGCTTTAGGTATAATGTAAAAATCTAACTTCATTTATTTCTGCTCATCAGGACTGAACGTAATGCATGCCACCATTCAATCTTTATGAACTATTTAAGAATCCTGTTTAAAGGTCATTAACCATAAAGAAAAATTAGTTCGTCAAACCTACTCTTATCTGCTCAAACTATTATTTAAAGATTTAAAGAATTAGAATTTAAAGCAAACAGGCCTAAGTGTTTCACCAATCCAGCAGATCTGCCAAAAGCACGTAAAATTAACGTGTCAAAGTAAACATCCTTCTTTAAAACAAGCATTTTACTAATTGGCTGTCTTTAATTGGCATATACTGATCTGTAGCAGTTACTCTTACTGTGTATCACAAGTCACAAAGTTGGCTAATAAATCAAGAAATGTGATATTTAAGCTCACGTGGCAGTCCAGTGACACATTAAAACAGCATCACTTTTGATATAAAGTGTAGAGTACTCAAATGAACTACAAGATAGTTGGGATTGTTCATCACCCAACTGGTTCCAACAGTCTGCCTTAACGTTGCGAGTCCTTATGACTCTTTTTCAGAACCTTTGAGTCATAAGGACTCGAAACGTTAACTCTGTCTTTCTCTCCACAGATGCTGTCGGACCTGCTGAGTTTTTCCAGCAATTTTTGTTTTTGTTTCAGATTTCCAGCATCTGCAGTATTTTGCTTTTATCTATGGTTCCAACAGTCTGTTTCTTTTAACTCCAATATTAGAAATAATAGCTTTTGGTTCTTTGATAGAATGGCTAACTGCTGCAGTTTCCTAAAAATGACATTTGCTAATAGTTACAGCAGAGATTAATCTTTTTTTCCTTAAACTCCAATAAAGCCAAGGCAAAAGAAGCTATGGATCAATCTCTCCAACTAAGCTTACAAAACTCTAATTTATGAAAAAGCAAATTGGATGCGGTATAGGCTCACCAGGTGAACTTTCAACAATACACTTACTGTTTAGTTCAATGTAAATAGAACACATTATTTTCAATCAACGTCACAAAAACAGATCTAGTCATTACCACATGCAATTTGAGAGCTTACTGTGCACAAATATTGGCTGCCTCGTTTCCTACATTACAACAGTGATTAGACTATAAAAGGACTTCATTGGCTGTAAAGCACTTTGAGTCTAGTGATCCTGACAAGTGCAAGGGTGTATAAATGCAAGTCATATTTTCTTTTGTTGACTTCTATAGCTTTATTCCACTCTGACAAACGGCTGGATGAGAAACAAACTTTTCATTAAGAGCTTAAACATCATCCTCCCCTCACTGTCGTCAAAGATAATAGAGTAAAACTTCAAACTGCATGATTCAATATATATCTTCTGTTATTAAATATTTTAGCCAAATAATACCTTTTAAAAAGCCTTAACAAGCATAGCATTCAATTGTTGGGAAACCACTATTAATCGTGCACAAACATTATTTTCTGCATGGATTTTTAAAAAATGCTCAAAGAATTGGCTGAAACTCTTCAGTTTAGAGTATCATTCCTAACTGAAAAGAGACAGTGAGAAAATACAAAGTAACTTCACAACACAATTAACTTTCGCCATCTTCCTCATGGTCACAATGGCTTCCGTTATAGTCATCACCTTTGAGGTGTTGCCTGAAAACGTGAACTTATCTGAGGATTAAATGTTAACTGTGTTCAAAAAAAAAAAAAATCAGGTTTCTGTACTTATAAAAGCTATATTCTTAATAAGCAGAGTCTTTAATCCCTTTTAATTTTATAATTGTCTGACCATTTGTGTTGGCATTGCCCATGTTGTTTCTGGATTTTGCTTTATCGTTTTAGTACAGTAGGCCATCTCTTCTATAATACAGAATCAATATTATGGTGCAACAGGACATATGAAGTCTCATTATAGGTTAATCCAAGTAAAAAGAGTTTGACTTTCAAATTACATGAGTCATTTTTAAAAATCAGTCTTTTATAAAATAGATAAAATGGTGGAAATACACAGCAAGTCAGACAGCATCTTAAAAGAAAAAGTAGCCTTCAAACAGGTTCCTTTGCACGATGACATGTCACAGCTAAAATATTAAATCTTGCTAGTAGACTAGATCATTTTTCTTCAGTCGGTAATCCTGCTAGGTGAGAATCTCGGCACAGGGCCTTGCTCGTGGTGACTGTGGGTCAGAAACACAGGGACGATAAGTGGGCTTACCTCCACTATCAAACTCATCACCATAGAGACTCTATGCTGGGAGCCCCACAAGATTATCTCCACTTCAATTCCCAATTTTTCTTTCCATCATGACTTTTGTAAATACTCTGCACAGCAGATTATATTAGCTTCCAAAGACAAGGTTTAAAATGGAAGCAACTAGAATCTAAAAGAACGTTTGTTTATTTCAAGGGTATGAAGACTTAAACATCTGGCAACCTAATTAATTTTGATAGGAGAAGGCAGGAACACTATTGCATCCCTTAGTGCAAACAGAATGCAGTCTTTAAAAGAAAATCACTGCTCCCTCGGCATTACTGATGTTTATTAGGAAGTTTGTTAATTAGTACGTGCTATTATTAAACAAAAATTGACAAGTGCATCAAGTTGCACAAAATGTGACCCAAATATTTCAACTGGCATCCTCTCCACTAAAGAATTTCTCAGTTAAAATTACCACTCAAATTTCAAAAGATCTCTGTCCCTGTTTGTACCATAATTTAACATGCTCTATACCACTCAAAAACCCCAACTATGGAAATTAAAGAACAGATCAGTCTCTGTGACCAGTAAAACACTTGGGTTTAGTAATGTTGAGGGGTGCCATTGTACTCTAGGTTCACCAAAATTATCTCTAGCATCCAACTACACAGAGGCATAGAAAGACAGCAAAAAGAAATGCACTGGCCATGAATATAGGATGCCAAATTTTCCAAACATTACATCACTCCACCCCAAGTTTACTCTACGCTCTTAAGAATGCGTGCGTAGCCAGTGCCATTAAAATATGCTCACTTCTGTTAAACAGGCAGAATTTAAGAATCAAAATCTTTATAGCTCCATGCTTTATAAAATAGAATGGTAACAGCACAGGAGACAGCCATTCATCTCGTTGTATACTTGCTGGCTCTCTCCATGAGCAATTCACCTAAACCCACTCCCTCACCATTTTCCCCATAGCCTTGAAAGTTTTTCCTCTTCAGATAATAATCTAATTCCCTGTTGAAAGCCACAAGTGAATCTGCCTCCACCACACTCTCAAGCAGTGCATTCCAGAACCGAACCACTCACTGCGTAAAAGATGTTTTTCATGTCACCATTGCTTCTTTTGTTTGATGACGTTTTGGACTTCATTCACTCTGAATACCAGAAATCTTGCATGATCATGTAAAAGTTATGCCAGCTAATCGTTAACAATAGTTTAAAACTATTGCACATTTCCTTCAATATTTGGCACAGCAAATCACATCTGTTTGAACCAGCAAGCTTTGAAACTGCAAAGAGGGTATGCAAATGATAGAGCCCATTCAAGAAAATTCATTATACTGTTACTTGTATTTTTAAATGTACAGTTAAGACTATATCTTTGACACGAGGGAAATACCTTCAGCGGCCAAAATTCTATCATAATGTTCTACTGCAGCAGCATTATTCCTTTAAATACAAATGCAAGGACCATCTATGGATTTAAACAAATGAAAAGTTTTTTAAAAATCAAGGGTAAGAGTAGTCATTTGATCCACTGAAGCAACCTATATTGAATGGTCAACGATCAAACTGTTAACTCTGCTTTCCTCTCCAAAGATTCTGACTGATCCGAGTATTCCCAGTATTTTCTGTTTTTGTTTCAGATTTCCAGAATCTGCAGTATTTTACTTTTACATAAAGGGCAGCTTGGCATCAAAATACAGGTACAGTTATCACACAAAACTGATGAGTCAGACACCAAGTAAAGCACATCCTCCAGAACTACTGACAGAAACAAAACAATAATTGGCATGTGCTACAGCCCAATTTAGTGGGTTTAATCAGTTGCATCCATTTTAGATAAGAATCAGCAATGCCTTTTAAAAATTTGAGAGGCAGTGTTGGGGAATGTGATCTGATAAAAGTGAATACTAGAACTAGGAAGAGTCCTACTTAGGAAAACTTCGTCAAAGAGCACATTAACATTAAGTGAATGCGGCATAATATTGTGGATTACAGCCAACACTGCTTGGGGCCCTATCACCACACAAACTTGCAGCACTTAAAGGTCCATCACCACCTTCACAGGACAGCATTTGATGGGCAATAGTTGTGGCCTCACCAGGAACAAACACACACACACACACACACACACACACAATGAGAATTTGTTCACCTCCAATCTATGCAACTGCATTTCAATCTTCTAGTATAGAAATCCATAATTAAATGGAGACACCATATCACTGCACCAGATTTTTCTTCAATACATGTAGTAATGCCAGTTGACAAAGTTCCATAAAGTGCATTTCATTGGGAGTCTCAATGTAAAACTGACATTGTTTAAACAGCAGATATCCCCTGCAGCAAGAAGCTTTGTTCAACTTCCTGCACTCAAAAACAATTGTGGCTTTCATAACCAATTCAGGCTAAAAACTTCAAAGATAGCTGTCATACAATGCAAAAGCTAATCATATGAAAATAAAACACAGAACAGGTAATTTATGTCTGATTAAGAGCACCCAATAATCAACCTTCTACTGACTCATTAAAATGGCTGCAGACTTTTAGTTTTAAACCAAACATATAATCTGCACAAAAGAGATAACTGCTTCCGAGATCTGGCACATTCACCTACTTACAACAGAAAGAACAAAAATTCTTGAATTATCATCTGATAACAACTGACCAAAAACCTCTATTCTGCATGACCCTAATTTGTTAATACTGTCCAAAGTTCACTTGCCTTGGTTAGTAAACGCAACCATTCAATTGAGAAAGGAAGCAGGAAAGCAAATGTCATAAAATCACGAATGATGGTGGTGGTGGGGGGGGTGCGGAAGTGGAAGTTGATTATAAAATTTAGCCTTAGCCCACTCTTTAGTACCTCACCAAAATGAGACGGTTTAATACAGCCATTTTCAGGGATCATACCGTTTGACTTGAAAAACGCCACTACTTGCATACTAACCACAAAAATCACAACACTGAGTAAAGCACTCCAATTTACTTTTATAGGTCATTAATGCCATACCATATTTTCAGTCTTGGCTCAGTTGGTAGCACTCTGGCCTCAGCCAAAAAGGTTAGTGGGCTCAAAGCCCACTTCAGAGTCCTGAGCACAAAAATCTAGGTTTACATTGCAGTGTGGCACTGCGGGGGTACTACATTGTTAGAGGTGTTTTCTTTTGGATGCAACATTAAATGGAGGCCCTGTCCGCATTCTCAGGTGGTCATAAAAGATCCCATGGCACTATTTTGAAAAACAGCATCTCCAATGTCCAGTATTAAAGCATTAATTATCCCTCAACCAACATCGCAAAAACGTTATTTGGTCATTATCATATTATCATGTTATTTGCGAAGTTGTGTACGAATTGGTTGCTGCAATGTCTACACTATATCAGTGCGTGATTGGCCATAAAGCTTTTTAAGGACACCCTGAGGTCATGAAAGGCACTATACAAAGGCAAATCTTTGTTTTTAGTACTCAGTAAATATTACGATGTGGAAAGGAAAACAATTAATAGAAACATTAAAGCAAAATCCTGTCTACTTGCTTAGCCCAATTACGTGTACATCAAAACTTATGCTCAAATTCTTGGATTGCTGAATATGCTAGAAATTTATACGAACCATACACAATTGACGACATAATTTGGAGGGTAATGAATAATCTAGCATGCTTTAATACAACAAGAATTCTGAAATTGAACAGTGCCAAATGCTTCAAGTCTATTTCCACACAGACCATAGAAATTAGATAAAACTTGACAATAGTGTAACTACTGGGTGATAAGTATGGAGTTAATTTACATATGAGGTATAAAGCCATTAACTAACCTTTTTCTACTGGAGAGGCTCTAGAAACCTACCAAACCAGTTTATCAAACAAGACAGAGGGAAATGGAATGGATTATTCAGACATCAAACTAATCTAATTGGAAAAAGGATATATTCCAACACCCAACTTTAAAGCTTCAGGTACAGGAGTACCTCGCAAAGTATTACTTGCTCTGCTTTGTGCCGATAAATATTTTGAATAAATACACTAGATTTTAATAAATCAATGTTAGCTATTTACACTGTCCATCCAAGTATCACACATACATTTGAAGTAAAGAAAGTTTAAAATCTCGACAAAGAGATTGGAGTTGCACTTAACATTACCAGGGAGAATGGAATGCCTTTCATGAAAAGCCATGGTAATAACCTTAACCCAAAAGGATAACATGGCTACTTTTATCTGAGGTTTTTTTTAAAAATAGGAATCTTGAATGCTATGACAATAAACCAAGGTGTCCCAGAGCTTCCTCAGAACTCCAACACTTCTCTCCAAAATCACCAAGAACATTGCCAACTCAGTCCAAATCTGACACTAACCTCCCGAACCGAGAAGTCAACTAAAATGGCGCTGCGAATCGAAAATATAATTTAAACGGAGGTCGCCATGTTGCGTATTTGCAAACACACAAAGTGGAGGAAAGGAAGGCATCCGGCTCGGTGCATGGATGGGTGCTCAGGGACCAGGCCTGTGGGTTGGAAGCGATCTCAGAGGACAAATAAGGCCGTGAAGAGAAACACAGACGAGTGTTTTAGTCAATAACAGCTACCCCCCCAGCCCCCAAACACACACATAACCCTACCTCATGAGGCCCTATTTGCAAAGTCAAGAGAGAGAGAGAGGGAGAGAGAGAGAAAGGGGTGTGGGGGAGAGATGGCTCGGAGCAGCCAAGATCTGAATCCAGTGACAGCAGAACCTCACTTGATTAACGGGACCACCACATGTTTAAGCATTTACAGCTTCCTTCAACCTTTCTAAAGTTCAGATTCAGCTCCAGGCCTCGCTCAGACCCCAGTTAGCAATACGTGGAGGGGGGCGGGGGAAGCAGCTCAGGGCGAATGGTTTAACCGCAGCTACTGCAGTACAAAAAGCAGCCACTAAAACACAGACCAGGTCCACCCACTCTTGAGGCCAAACCTTGGAAATCACAATTAAAGGCCGGCCGTATCCAGGCTGCAAGAAATTACCAGCATGAGGACGAAACAAAACCCCAGAGCGGTTGCACTGGATAACATTCCCACCCCCCCCACACAAGTGTAATGCATCCCCGAACCCAGGCGCTCCCTCTCTCTGGGAGA